>NW_026919187.1:0-70000 GCF_032062105.1 Saccostrea cuccullata | reverse complement strand
AATTTTTTTTTTAAATCTTCTTCTCCAGAACCACTGAGCCAGGAAAGATGAAACTCATGTGGAATCATCCTCAGGTAGTGTAGACTCACGTTTTTTCAAATCATAACCCCCGGCCCTGGGGATACGGTGGGGCCAAAATGGCCGACCCAAGTTTTACATAGGGATTTATAGGGAAACCTTTTAAAATCTTCTTTTCAAGTACTTCAAAGCTTTGATTAGTGATACCCAGGGTATTTATATGGAATCATCCTCAAATAGTGTAGATTCTAGTTTGTTCAAATGATGAACGCCTGGAAAGGGGGGGGGGGTAAATTCAAGCCCGATGTGCTCAGGTGAGCGCTGTGGCCCCTGGGCCTCTTGTTCATATTACCTATACTTCAGAAATAAGATATTGTGTCTC
The DNA here is from genome assembly GCF_032062105.1 of Saccostrea cuccullata. Classification (NCBI taxonomy): domain Eukaryota; kingdom Metazoa; phylum Mollusca; class Bivalvia; order Ostreida; family Ostreidae; genus Saccostrea; species Saccostrea cuccullata. The sequence continues at coordinate 69,600 of NW_026919187.1, read as the reverse complement.
CTGGACACCTATGTAAAATTACAAATGCAAGCTTGGGAGAGGATACAGATTTAACATTACAAAATAATGGGGGTTTCTGATTGACCAACCCTGGCAGTTTCTTCAGAGCTCTGAGACAAATGTCTGGGAGGTCTTTCCTCTGAAAATCCGCCATCATCTTCCTCCTCGGAATGATCGGGAGCAGCTGTGGCTGCTGGTGCTGCAGTGTAAGGTACTTTACGTTTATAATGGCATCAGAATAATAAAATAGCCTCAAAAACTATGTAAATATACTTTTTAAAAATCATTTACCTCTTTTGCTACAATGTATTAAACATTGATTCTAATTACTGAAATTCACTTTATCACTTGAGAGATGCTAATTCTAACCTACTGAGAAAGTGTATGTTAAACTTACTTAGGGCTCATAATTACTAGGACCAAAAAGATTGTATTTACTTTTGAACATCATTAACCATTTGATGCATCTATATTAATAAACTGATTCAAATTTTTCGAAAGAACATACATGTAAATTTTTGTTGTCTAAATAAGATGAAACTTTTAAGAGTTTAAATGATAAAAAGAGGTCACCTTGATTTTTGGATTTCTTTTTCTTGTTTTTCTTTTTGTCAGATCCATCCTTAGCCATTCCAACAACAGACCAAACCACAGTGGCTTAAAGAAATATATCAACTGTTTTATAAATTCAACTGAAATGAAAGTCTTATTTCTGTTAAGTTTCAACTGTGATATCACTGTAACAGTATGTTGTGATATACATTGTGCAAATATCATAAATAATTTGAAATCAGAAAAAAAGTTTGTTTTCTGATATTTATACTTACAGGAATAAATAAGTGCAGGGAATATTGGTTCGTTCCTCTCTTGTGCTGTTTCTACTAAAATTCTCAGAGGACCCTTTGGACAAAGCACTGCTACTAAATCTGAAAGAAATCACCTTCCTTGTTGTCAATGCTTTCTTTTGTGATATATAAATGTACCTTTCTGGGCTGAAGTAATGAAAATGAAAAATAAAAATGGTTTAACTTACTTTATACCTACAGTATTACTAATTTTGTTCACATAATTGCTTGAATCTAAACTAAAATCTTTATTTTTTGAATTAATTATTAATCAAGGAAATTTGTCCTTGTTTTCAAGTAAATAACAACTTTTTTAAAAACAGAACTTAGACAAATTACTTCCCAATTTGCCATTGGGCATACCTGTTTTAGCAAGCAATACTACCATTATACATGAAAATTTTTTTTTTCACTTTTAGAAGGTGACAATAACCACTTACCCCACACAACCATGACACCTAGCACCACCCAAGTGGTCCAGTCTGGTAGATATTTAATGAAGATAAGGGCCATCAGTGCGGAGATGACAATGAGATAGGCCTGCTGTAAAAATAAGGGTCCCTTCCAGTGGATACAAATCATGCCTACGACCCCAAAATTCCACATCAATAGAGCCACAGTGATGTAATCCATTGCAACATTATAGGCCTGTAGCACCACCCTAAAAACAAAAACAATATTACGCTTCAGTTTACCTTGCTGTATATTTAATATGACACAATAACATTGTACATAGGATGAATGTGATTATTATTCCTCCAAATCATTTTTTTTGTCTCCCATTCAACAGAACTTAAAAACACTGAAGGAAAAAAAAACAGGGAAGAAAAAAAGTTAACATCAACATCAGTGTGAATACCTGGTCATTAAAAAGTAATAGCATTTGATAGGAAAGCTCAAAATTAAGTAGGTAACTTGTTGTCTTCTTTGGCTTTTCATAATATATAGCAATTGTGGTTAAATAATCTCTTAAGAATAAAAAAAAAAGAAAATGAGTAAAACATACCCCAGATAAATGTAGGAAAATAAAAATAGAAGCATTAGTGATGATGTAATCAGCCAGCCATGGATTACCTATGAAATAGATATTCAACATTGACACTAATACAATAAGTATCATTCATAATATAAAGTTTTAAATAAAATACTCGAGACCTTATATCAAATACGGGTATTAGAGTAATTGAAACTAGATAATAACATTTTTACTAAGGACCTTGTCTTTGAGTGCACCTGTTTTTAAATATAAATTTAAATCTGATGACATGCATTTTACTTCCATATCTAATTATTCTATTAGAATTTATTCTTTTATAGTGTAGAGTAAACTTTTATCCATTGTTCCCACCTTATAACACCTGAATTTGTACAGCAAGAGGAGTACAATTGTCATAACACATATAACGCCCAGTAGAATGAGAGCGTTGGCCACAGACTGCCAGACTTTGGTTCCAGTGTCAGCATCAGCTTTGTCTCCATCATGGAACGGTGTATACACTCTGAAATATTGTCCATGACACTTAAATTACTCTCTCCATGTAAAATATGAGTGATTTTTCAGTTATTAACAAGGATAATGATTACATTATTTACTCAATTGGTTCAGTTTTCAACATAGAAGAGAAAAAAATCAAATGCAAAAAACTACATCTGCTTGTTACTAACAAAATTATATAGATTTTTGGACTAAAATTTATCAATTGAAAGCAGTATTCAATAACAGAAGACAGTCTTACAGGTAACCTCCTTTATCTGTGTAGAACGTAATGGAACTGATGGTAGCTACAACTACTGCCATACAGAGCGTCACAGGTACAAACAGCATAATGACATGTTTGGCCCCATACAGTAGTGTATCCTCCTCTTCTTCATCATTAGACCGTGCTGACCGCCTTTGGACAGTGGTCCCGTCTCGTGCTGGGGGAGTGTTCATCTGTCTGTCATGGTTCTCCTCAGCCTATAGTGATATGTAAATCAAAGTAAAATGTTATTTGTCAGCACTTGCCTCAAACATAGACCAAAATTTAAATTCACAAAGATTCTGGAAAACACAGAAAATTATTACATGATCTTTAGATACACATTACAACTCTTGCATACAAAGAAAAGAGTAATCTTTACACTTAAGAGATAATGAAGGCAATGCACACACCCATCTCAACTAAACAAAAGTTTCAAAACCATTTTTTATAATAATGTTGTTTTACTTGTTCATGAAACATTTGCAAACCTATACAAGGATTTCATAATCATCCTTCAATATATGAAATTATTTTTTTCATTTAAATAAAAACAGGTCCGGCACAATGTCTTGATTAAGCTATATAGCTTGATTTAGCTATATAGCTTTATTAAGCTATTCGGAATAGCTTAATTAAGCTATTTTATAAAAAAAAAATTTCAAATGTTTTATTTTTTCAGCATGTGCAAAAAGTCGCACCTTGGTGCAGTGGAAATATTAAACTTTGAACTCTTCTGAATACAATGCATGTAAAAATCACTCACCAAATTGTGTCTCGTTGAGAGACTTTGTACTCAAATTTTTCAAAGTTTGGGGGCTATTGATGAGTGACCACACAGTTATTTCTTGAATGAAATTATAAAGGAGGTCAGTTTGGGCCAACAGGATAATTGATTGGTAACAGTTCAACACAATGAGAAGCAATCATACTTATCCACGCCTCACCGCACTCAATAGGACACTTTCCCCTAGTACAGTTACTCAAACAATGGAAAATCATCTTTTGCTTAAAAGTATTCAACAACAGCAATGTTAGAACTTTCTATGATTTAGGTTGTTTTTTTGATAGCCCAAAGTACATATATGGATAGTCAAATACTTGCGACTTTTTGTTTATTTCTCACTAAAAACGTTTTTGTTAAAAACTGCATATAAATAGCTTTATTAAGCTATTTTAAATAGCTTAATAAAGCTATATAGCTTTATAAAGCTATATAGCTTAATCAAGACATTGTGCTGGACCTGAAAAATATTTGTATTCGACACTTTAATGATTCACGTTTTTCATTTTGCTTTTATTTACAAGAATTAGAACACAGGACAGAGTTACCATATGTTAATAGGTTCATATTTCTTTTGTACACAAGACTTTTACTCTTTTTTGCCTTCAACGCAAATATCATTTGTCAAATGTTTTTAAACCTGTTCAGTTTCAGTTGCTGTTGTGTCATTCGATCTGATATCTTCGTACAAATGCCTCCGAGTTGAGTCCACACACCCATCCATTAGTGGTTTGGTTTCCGAGGCCCTGTCGGACTCTGCTGACGAATTATCGTTCCAGCTCATTCACACCTCATCTGTCAGAATTTTAAAAACTTACAGCGAATCGTCTCTTCCTTCTTCTTTTTATGGATCTCAGTTATTTCCCCTATTTCCGCTTTTGGGTGATAGAAAGTTGTTCTCCAACTGAGTCGCGTTTAGGAAAAAATGAATTGATAAAGTACATTTTTATTGATTATAATAAATGATAAGCATGCCTGTCTTTACAATATTTTATTGCATCCACAACAAGTGTATAAACTCATCAAGTTTATTTATTTTTCCTCAAATTTTGAACATCGGGTTTGGTATTCTAAATTTATTTATACGCATGCGCAAGTAAACAGACGAAAATGTCAGAAATTGCAGAAATTTACTTAAAAATATTTTAAATGTCTAGTGTTTTGGACATGTTTAGGAAAGGAACCAAAGATGGGGACTTAAAGAAATCCGTGCAGAAAGTATCGGACCCAAAGAAAGATGCTGTAACGAGGTTGAAACACCTCCGACATTTACTTGGTAATGTTGCAAATGTGTAAATGTTCAAGATGAAAATTTCGTTAAAGGTGGTGTCGAAAGTTGTTTATACATCTACTCTGTAATCTTAATTGTGGAAAAAGAACATCACAGTGCATCTATGTCTATTGCAAATCTAACAATAAATGGGTATCTGTAAGTTAGCCTTACTTAATGTTGCATGGTACCTGAAAGTAACTAAACACATAGAAAAATATTTACACTATATTACAATGACTCCTCCAGGAAGAGAATTTCTTGTCACTGGACTAACTTATATGTTCATTGATAAGATAAAGTTGAATGGTATGGGAACAATAGAAGTATTTGATATATTGCCCCCTCCCCAGCCCCCTAGTTTGCTATAAAGGTCAAAGGTCAGCTGTATTCACATTTAACATTGATAATGTTATCAAGGTATTTAAAGTACATTAAAAAATATCATTGAATATATAGATAGTAAGTAACATTCTCAAGTAGACAGAATTTTTGCAAATGATTTTAGAAAATTTTTGTTTTGTAAATATTTTTTTGACAGAGGACCTCAGTGGAAAACATCCCCGTTTTTATCATGTTTATATGTAAAATACCAGATTGATTATGATAAGAAGACTGGGAAAAAGTATCAGAAAAACTTATTAAACACTTAAAGACATGCAGACTCAAATACTAAACAAAGTTAAAAAAAAAAAAGCACCATACATGACGATGTAATACAACACTTAGTAGCAGGTGTATAAGTATAATCCAACTCTGATAAGTGAGCGAAAAGGTATATACATGTTCATGTAACGATAAGGTTGTGATTTATATTAATTTGAAATTATTTTCATGCCAGGTTACTGTAATTTATTTTCTCTTCAAATTTCTTAATTTCACCATAGATTAAAAAGGTTCAGTACTACCAGTTTCAAAGGTTTTAATTTCATGTTAATAAGTACCGGTATATGTCCTTTGACAGATACTTTACTATATAATCTGTTAACCTCATTTACTATGGATTAAAACTATTGTCTTATTTCACAACCAACAGTTTGATATTTTTCATCTTAACATCTTAAGAATCAGTTCCTTACGGTAAACTAGTTCAAATGTTTTGCATACTTTATGTCTGTACTATAATCATAACTATAGGGGATAAGCCAATGAGGTCATTTGCACATAAATGAAAATCTATCCTACTTTATGAAGATTTTTTTTAAAGTTAAAAACTTTTTAATAAAAAGTTTTATTTCCAGAAAAATTCTAAGGAAGGAAACAGGAAAAACAAATGATCTTGTGTAGATCAGCTGAATTTAGTGTATTTTTGTAAATGTATATATACTGAAAATAAAGAGATAAAATCTTGTTGAATATTTAGTATTATTGCAGTTGTTTTGAGGACCATGGGGATTTCCTGAAAGCAATATAAATATTTATGTCAAGTGATGTTGGTTAAAATAAAACCAACTTTTAGGAAGTACAACAGGATAACTAGAATACAAGTATATGTACATGTCAATCGGGGATGATTGGATCCTTTTTGGTACATGTAATCATACCCTTTCAAGCTGTAAGCTCAATCACATCTCCACGAACTAATGCAATCTAAAAATCAATAAAAAGCTCTGAAAAATTCAATCTGCATATCTTCTAGCAATTTTTACCTGAATTTTGGGAAAAATAAGAGTCCAATCAAATGTGATCAAGCGTTTTTACTAGATCAGCATGTACATGAAGTGGTATTATGCCTTGTCAAATTATTGAAAAGTATTGATTTTCATTTCAGAAAATTATAGCATACCAGAGGCAAAGAGTTTCTTTGAGGCCAATTACTCACATATCTATTTCATATTTAACGACAATTTTTCAACAGTAGAGGCAGATCTTAAACAAAGAGGTATTAAACAGTAAATGTGAACTTTATGTAGACAACGTAAAAAAATTAGATTTTGAAGATATTACATAATGTCAGGCTTTTTAATGAGTTTAACATCTGTATTGTTCACAGCCAACAGAGCCCATCGGGAGGATTTGGATGTAATTCTGTTTGTCTTTGAGGTAGGTCAATGTATTTGATATATTCAATATGCATATTTATATCCCCGCTCTGTATGGGGTGGATGGGGGTGGGTGGGTGTTATACCCCTGCTCCAACCAAAGATATGTGTCTGTCTTTCCATGTATCTGTGTGTCTGCCCTTACCAAATTTTTTGTTACAGTTTTCTCAGTAACTACTCATTGCAGATGCTTGAAATTTAGCACACTCTCTGTTTAAGCATGTTTATTGGCGGAATTCAGTTTTGTTTGAATATTATGCCAACTTACTGTTTATCCATGCAAAATTTTTTCATTAAGAACTCATCACAGATGACTGAAATTTTAGCACATTCTTTTTTTAAGGCATGCTTTATGGGTGGGAATTAATTTTATGCAAATTCGATGTCAACATGAGAGGGTATGTTCACATTAGAGAGGGAATATTACTAGTGAGCATTTGATTACAGACTTCTTGTCAGTGGAGGCATTCTTGCCTTATGTAAAAGAGAGAAAGAGACAGAGTTTTTACTCTGATGAAAATTTAACCATTTGTTTCTCTTTAATTTATATATTATTTGTTTTAGAAAATACTCACACTTTTACCTGAACTGATACATAAAAGATGGATGTTTCACAGCATTGGTAAGAATATCATATAGGTGAAACCTTTTTTATGGGAAGGGATTATAACATGCAGATATTGAAATCAATTATATGTATTATAGAATTAAAAATCTCAAAATATGCACTGAGGAGAGTAGTACAATCAATGAATTCATAAATATTAACATAAATACCTTTTGTATTCCTTTATTTCTTAGGAAGAATATTAAAGAAGTTATTGCATCCAGGAAATGGTTTAAAGGTATATTAAATTTATTTATCCTTCATTTTGACAAATGACATTTTCAATTTTCGCGTTCAAGTCGTTTTTTGAACTGTTTTATTAGAAAAAGTGACAATTCTTATTCATGCAGTATATAAGTCTGGACTTTTAACTGGGTAATAATATTATAGATTAGGAAAGATGGCATCCGACTTTTCCTGCTCTGGTATCAGATATTGAATGAGAATGCTTCAGAGGAATGCCATGAAATATTCCTTCAACTGGTGCCAGGCCTGGGAAATGGCATCCACCAGGATGTTTTATATGGAAGATCCCATTCAGCATCAGAAAGTAAATATCAATTCCTAGTTTGTCTGAAAGATGTGTTGATTTTGATTTGATTTTATTGATTCTGTCAACATTCTAATTTAGCTGCCAAACAATATTACTTTTAAAAAACAAAAGACCTAAATATACATATGGATAAATAAGATAACATTGTGTGAATAACATGTGCTGACTGTCTATGTTTAATACATGTTTTAAAAGAAGTGAATTTGTGTTTTGTGTATTTTTTTTATCATTGAAGATGTATTATCTGCAGGTTTTATTGTGAGAAAAATTATGTAATTGCAGGTTGCAGTGGGATGATTATGTCAGGGGACATAACTCCAATTCTACCTGGAAGTGGAGAAAAGTTGCCAGAAAATATAACAAAACATTATTTTGATGCTGTACTCTACTATATGGTTTCTGAGGTAAAAATCATCAAATCTTATAACAAAACTGGTAAGACTGTGAAATGAAATGATAAAGGATGGTGAATTAGATTAATCGAAAGTTATTTTTGTTTCAGGTGATCAAAATTGAGTGGGAAAATAAAGGCATGAGGGAGACCTGCTTTGTATTTCTATTTGATAATTTTAAGTCCTCCTATTTAATGTGGCTACTACCAACCTTTGATAAAAGTAGAGATATTTATAATCCCAAATTAGGTGGGTAATGCTTTGGTATTTGACATTTGCAAAGTGAGTAATGAATTAACATAATTCTGATAAAAACAAATGGCATGATGTCTGTAGCATTGAGATTTTCTTTTAAAACATTCCAGGTATACTTTGACTTTTAAGTAATTTTATACAAAAAAGATTGCACAAATTTTAGCTGAAATCTTGTTAGTACTTGTATTACATGTAACATTAAGTGTGAAAAAAATCATTATACAAATATAAAATGTTGTGAACTGTTTGGGCCTCTAGATTTACCCGAGTCTAGGAGAGTATCTGAGTTGGAAAGCCATGATATGCCTGGTAATGTGTCCGACTGTCGCTACTCTTTCATCAAGTGGTTGGCTCACTTTGTCTTCATCTCCAAACAAAATGACAAAGCCATAGAAAAGTATGAACTGAGTCCAACAATTATATAGAGCTAAGAATCAAATAATATGAAGACAGGATTTCTAAATGATTGTCATGCTTTACCATGTTCTCAGCTTTATATAAGTAAATACAACAAACTTTGCAGCTTCTCTTATTATCCAGCATGAAATTGAAACACAATGTACAATGTAAACATGTTTTTTGAAAGAAAATGTTTTCTTTCCCTTTTAGTAAGTTTTATAGTAACTGTTTTTTAATTCAACAGTCAGGTTCCTGAGACAGTTGGTTCAGAGGAGGACATAACAGCAGCGGACCAGCCAATGGTAGTGGCAGCAGAAAACATGCCGGGAAGTAATGCCAGCACACTGTCCACTGGCTCCCACCACTCCGAGCTCGATTCCATGACGTCCAGTCTCTGCTACGAGGAGTGGGAGGACGAGAACGAGATCGTTCGAGCAGTTTTACTTTCCAGTCGGGAGAACATTAATGTTATTCATGAATCCTTTAGACAGGTACACAAACAAGACAAACCTAAAATATTTGAAAAAATTGTTATATGTTGATATTGATCATTTACTTACTTACTTTAATATATAACCCACTATTTGCCTTTATTTTACATATTTCAAGAGTAAGAGTTGTATTTTTCTCTAAACTTGGTGTGTTTGAAAAAATATGAGTTTCAGATTTAAATTAGTATGATAGTCACATTGAAATTACATTATATACACAATGACTTCTAAACCCCTTTATATATAAGCGATGTATATATAAACCAAAAATGACCCCCAGCAGTTGAATTCTAGAATGCTAGAAGTTGCAAATTTTTAGGCAAGTGATGGCTAATTTGTCAGTACATTGAATAGACATTAATGTACATATAAAATGACTGCTTAGATGTAAGAGAATATCACCAAACATATAACTTAATGTAGCCTTTGAATTGTTTCACCTAGTTCATGTAAGTTTAACAATGAAAAAGCAGATGTTCGAAGAAAAATCACAGAGTTTCACCCATTGTTTACGACTTTAAGCCAACGTAAAAAATGTTGATTTGATCAATCTGATGTATGTTTTACAACTTGTTATTATTAAACTCTTCTGTACAAAATATGACATGTACATGTAGTTTGTTCCCATTGTTACAAGTACATGTACCAGTATGTGCTTGGTCTCTCATAGAATTTCACCGCATTCTTAGTTTCATGGGCATGCAGCAAAATAAGTGGAAGTAAAACATTGTAAGGTTTAACAGCTTTAACACTTGAGTTGGTCTTAAGTTAAGGATTCTTAGTCGTATAAGAAATGACAAATTTTCTATTTTCAGGCATTTTTGTTCTCCTTGAACCAGTCTAAGTCAATCAAAACAGTGATCAGTGTCTACAAGGACTGGTTTCAGGTAATACACAGCTGGGAGTGTGAAATGCTGATGATCAGGCATGTTTTGGAATGGATTACTGCAGTAGATGTTTAATACATGTATTTAATCAAGAAATGAGTGTCAATATTGTCTGACATTGACTTATAAATTTCTGCTCTTGATTTTTTTTTTATAAAGAATATTATCTGATTGAAAACAAACTCATAAAATCCAGTCAGAAGCTTTTTTTTTTATAGAAAACACCTAGATCTACATGTTTGTTCTATTAAAATGTACAATACTGAGATAACGATGTTCGAGATACTAGATTAACTGTACATGTATTGCATCAGAATACATTATTTTTAACTGTTGTCTGATGAAAAGGAGATGATTGAATGGCAATACAGGAATAGCATGATGTATTGGAATGTTAGAAATAACTGCATTTTACTTACAATATATATTGCACGGATGTTGTAAAGTTAGAAATATTTATTCTAATACAAGTATCTTTCACTTTAACATGATAGATCGTTGGACACTATATACTAACATTTATTAGCTCTAGTCTTTTTTAATGAACCTCTTGTGCATAAAATGAATGCTGTTTTTCCTTACATAGCATGCTGACCAAAAACCTATCTTCATGCAAGAACCCTCCGATATAGGCTTTGGTCATGCAACAGAATATCATCATAGCAGCTTATCTGATATCTTGGAAGAGGATTCTTCAGATGTATGTATGATAATCATTGCCTTGTAGAGAATGCTGTTCCCTTTCTCATTTAACATTGTTCATGTTTCTTTATAATGCTATTCTTTTGTGTCCAACAAGGAATTATTGAATGTTAAATCATTTTGATTTAAACCATGTGAACTTTCTGTCTATAATGTTTAATATAGAATACATCTATAGTACCTGGTCTACTGAAAATAGTCACAAAATAAGGGAGGGTCCTGAGAAAAAAAATACTTCATGTACAAACGTACTTCTAAATGATTTTTTAAGAAAATAGATATGTATGAGGCACAGAGTTTCAAATTTTAAAATTGTTTAACCCAGAACAAATACCGGTAATCAAAAACTGTAACAAACTGTGAGAGATTATTGCTACTTTATACACCATAGGTTGACAAAACATGTAGTCTAGAGGTAACAGAGGAATAACGTTGAAAGTATTGTATAAAACTATTTTACCAGCTGCTGTTTACTATAACCACGCCATGTTTTATAATCGAGAAACATTGCTGTCACAAAACTTTCATCAATAAGCACAGAATATTAAATTCATGGATAAGTGAATTAACCAATATATAGTTGAACTCTGATTCTCTTGCAATGTAAAGTAATTATAGTGAGTATCTCTAGCTTATGGACTTTTTATCCAGGAATCTGCACCTCAGACTAAAGATCTCTCCAAATCCCTGCCATCACTAGATTCCATTAACAACTCCCGTATCCGGAATGCCTCTTATCTGGGGGCCATCTGTGACCTTGCAGATGGAGGGAGGTTAAATGATGTCAGAGCAGGAATACAGAAAGTCCTTCAAGTCTTCATTGTTAATTCAGCCAATGTGTTTCTACTGCAAACTGACGACAAGAATGCAATGTCAGAACAGGTGAAATGAATATTTACACTTTCTTGGGTACAATTGATTGAATTTCTTATGTTCATATACCGGTACTTGTGCAGTTAAATTTTACAAAATTTTCTTTACAGATTGATTTATGCAAGAAAATTATAAACATCTACAGATATCTAGTCATGAATATTAAGATGGAACAGAAAACATGGTAAAATATTTGAACAAATGGATTTATGAATGTTATAGTGAATAATTGATTTGCATTAAAGTTACTGAGTAAATACTTCTTTACAGAATATATTTTGTAACATAAGTAAAATTCTTTACGTGATATGTAGAAAGAACATGCCTGCATGTACCTGTCTAGAATTGTTTTTTTCTTCAAAGTCAAATGCCAGTTTATCTGTTAATATTGTGTTTATTAGGGAGAAGATGCTCCAGGTCCTACTGTGTATTACTACAGGGGTGTTGGGAGATGTTCCTATCTTTGACAAGAGGGCCACTGATCTTCAAAAAAGACTGGCCACCCCAATATTTCAGGTATACAAGCAAGTATGCCTGATATCTACTACATACATGCTGTATGTCTTGTGGTTTCATCTGTTCAAGGGATAGTAAAAGAACACTTCTTTTGAACTGATCTAAAACCTAGAAAAATGTGGGGTAGCCTCAGTGCTTTGAAAAGACACACTAAGTACTGGCCGAGAACCCATACATTTCTAAAGGAATCCATGTTTATCTCCCTCCTTAGCTTTTTATTGAATAAAAAGTTGCCTCAAGACTTTCCCATATTTGAGTAATAATAGCTTTATGATATATTATGTTAAAATTTAACACCATTTGGGAAATTTTTTTTTTTTGAATAACCAGAAATAAGAGATGTGAAATATTTCAGACAATCATTGTGACATGGATAAGAGCCAATCTGAATGTTTGTGTGAGTGGTCAGTTGTGGGACCAGTTCCTGGAAGTCCTGTCCTCTCTATCTGGCTGGTCAGAACTCATCAGACAATGGGCGGTCAGTGCCATTTATTATATGTCATACTTTATACATGTATTCATGACAGTGTTGTAAAATCTTTAAACAGGCATATAAGGTTGTATCTAATTCATTTAAAAAAAAAACTAAGATGACAAGAGTAAAATTTGAAAGTTCTTAAAGACATAGTAAATGTGACACTGAATGAAACAATACCAGAACATTCATCCTGATAAAAATGGGTGAAATTTGCACAAGTTTGTGAAGAAAGATGCAGAGAATTATATACTTGTACATGTACTAACAAAATAGTAAAGTTAGAATTTTTAAAGCATAAACATGTTTATATGCAGTGTAATTGAAAGAAGTGAAAAATATGAGATAAACTGCATTCATAAACAGAACACTATGGACACGCTGACCAAAGTTTTGGCCAAGCAGGTGTACGGACTTGATCTGACAGATCTGCCGCTGCAGCGACTGACCGAACAAAAGGAAAAAAGACGGAGAGGAAAGAGTCAAGGTATGGAACTCTTCAACTACGTCTAGAAATATCAGGATAAATTATATCTCTTATTTTTTTTTCGATATCCTCTGTAGTATTTATAGACCTGCTCTGATTTATGTAATGAATCTCAGTATTTACACCACATCTCTATTCTTAAAGAATACCTACCCTGACATTAATGGTTTTTCTGTAATTTGAAATAGATATACCAAGGAACAAGAACAATGATAAGAGTTTTTCTCGCTCCTGGGGTAAAAATGAACCTCCCAGCGACAAAGCTTTTACCAGTACTGGTGTCCCATTTGAAAGGGGAAAATACAAAAGTGATGGTTAGTATTAAATCAAACTTCACAAACATGTTGTTCAGTCTTAAAAACAATAATTCAATATAGAAAATATTGCTTACACATTTTCTTCATTTTTGGTTTATATATTTAAAAAAATAAAGTCATTTGAACTAAATTAGATTTTTGTTTTGGTAATAAATTTGAATGTTATAGAATAAATGTATAAAGTATTTTTATTTGGATTCTCTCAGACATACAAAACATATACCTGTATAATGCAAAAAAGAGAAGAAGCTATTTAGCAGGAATATGTGGAGAGGTTATATATGTAGGTGTATAGTACAGAGTTACCTTGTCATGTTTAAGGTGCTGGTGGTAGTAAGTCTAGGCCGGATTTAAGTAAGCAGCGTTCCCTGAGTGGGGAGCCCTCCCCCTCCCACTCCCGTCAGCCCTCCAATGCCTCAGACTCAGCTCTCTATATAAAGAGCAGCAGTGATGGAAACCTGGCTGATCCCAAAGATCTGGCGGAGAGACTCAAAGGTACATACACATGTCTTATCTGGGAATTTTATTTCTCAATATTGTTTTTCTAACATTTAAGTATGGGTTCAAAATAATAAAGTCACATAACATTTGGACTTAACTTTTGCAGAAATATCAAAACAGCAATAATGTTAGAATGCGATCTTTTAGAAATATGTTTCTTTGAATTTAATTTCTGTTCAAAAGAATAAAAAATAGAAGAGTCTGCACAATTTTTGAACAGCAACATAAATTTTGCTCTTTAAAAGCTTTCAAGAATTGAATAATCAAAAGGATTTCTCTGATCAAAATTTACATTTTGAATAGATTTAGGCTTCAATAGGAGATCAACGTTTTCCTTAACATATTTCAAAATCATCTTCAGGAAAAGCTGGACCTATTTTTGTCATTTTTCTATGCAAGCATTCCTTTATAATTGTTGATATAGGATTATTCATTTCATCTTCTTTGGGGCTAGAATAAAGTATAGTGCAGATTTAAGATTGTTTAAATAATTTCCAGAAGTTTGAATTAGTATACCTCTTATAGTTTGGGTCTAATTTTAATAATAGTTGGCGCAAAAGTAGGCTAAAGTACTAGTACATCATTTTGTGTATTTGATAACTGATTTGATGAATGAAGTGGCCTCGATTACTAAAAATGGAATTTTTTTGTGAAATTCTTTCCAGTGCTACTCCTCATACAGTTATCTCTGCTCAGAAAAAATATCTATACCATGGCTTTCATTGCTGTAGGTTCTGGTATATTATTTTTTTGATATCAATGATGAATAATGCAAGTGTGTATAAATGCCAGCTTTTTTAAAATTTTGAATTCAATTAAATTTGATCATGTAAATTAAACCAATGCTCCAATCTATTTGTATGTTTTAGAATGTGCATATGGGGTATTGAGGTGTTATTTTTTTAATTTTTCTGGATGAAATAATTCTTAATTGATAACAAATATAAAAGTCATGAATAAAAGTTTTGAAAAGCTAAAATATGCATGTTCTTATGTTTTAAATAAGAGAATCTTGGAAAGTATTTAGTTACTGTTTTTTTATTTTAAAAACTCATTGAGAATTTTGTTTTGAATATATTATAAATTACAGATGCAACTGAGGCAATTGTTTTTGCACTTCATATATACAGTATTTTGAGATGATAATGTAATGAGAGTTCAGTAAAGAAGCACTGTTAAGGTGAAAAGCTCTTGAAATTTAAAATATGCATGTTCTTATAAGAGAATCTTGGAAAGTATTTAGTTACTGATTTTTTAAAATTTCATTCTGTTTAAAAAAGAAATATGCTTTCGTTTGATAGTTAAGAAATGATTTGACGTGTTTCTATCAGGTGTGACTTCAGCTGAGATGAGAGAGAAGCATGATATGATCACAAATATACCTGCATGTACAGTCTCTGTATCCAGCACATCAGAAAGCATAGGTATGCACTTATCACAGGCATCTTGTAAAAGTGTATTAACATGCACAACCAGATTCCAGCGATGAGATTTTATTTATAATTTATTCATAATACAGAAAATGGATTTGAATTAATGGGCACAATTTTATCGACACATTTTATAATATTTCAAAGTCATCTTTTGTTGTTTAGATAAGTTGCTTTACCACAGACTGCACACACAATTGATATTTGGTTAATTTTTTTTGTAACATGCCTATTTAAATATGCACGCCTCAATATGCATGAATAAATGTCTATTGGCAGGATTAGCAGGAAATTTTGAGATATCCGTGTTGTTGAGATATCACAATTGATGCTTTGTTTCCAAGATTTTATGAAGTAAATTTTGCTCTTGGAAATATAAATTATTAAATAAAAATCAAAATAAAGTGGTTTAAAGGGTTTGTATAGTGGGGATGGGTTGACATTGCATGGATTAACAAATCCAAGTTTTTGTACAATATCTATAAAGTATCTAATTATCTGAATTCTACCACAAGCACTTTCAGATTTCAACATGTCCAGGTTGTTCACATATACATGTACACTTCCGAGATTTCCAAAATTAATACTGTAGAAGTACTTTTTTTCCTGAGTGGTATTAATTTACACTTTGTACGCAGTCATAATTTCTCCGCAGAAATTTAAATTGTCCCATCGTACTCAAAATATATGTAAGAAATATAGTGAGAGTTCAAGAAATCTGCGTAATTTTCTAGCCGCAGACTGAAGTGAAATAGAGAATCCGTGGAATTATGACCCCATGGAAATTAGTACGTCTACAGTACCTGTAAAGGTATCTTGATAAACATGCCATAATTCATTTGTTGTTGATACAGATTACAATAAAACTCCTTTAGTATGAACATGATATTGCAAGTTCATGGATATAGCAAAGTTATCTTGGATCCCCAGCTATATAAATAAAACTAATTCGGTATACGGATATAGCAAAGTTATTTCATAGGTCCCAATGACTTCGTTATAACCGAGTTAACTGTATTAATTTGCATATTTTAAACAAACATACAAATGATAGAGAATCTCATGCATTTTTTAAGCAAAATCAAATACATTTAGAGTAGTTTTAGACTGTACTCAAAAATACATGTACATATATTTTACTTGACTGTATGATAGTTTAAGCTTATATATCGTTTGTAATGGCATTGTGCACAAATATGGAGGATATTTGTCCAGTTAATGTTTTGCATAAATGTAGTTGGATATTTAATTTATTTCATGAGTAGGACAGGACATTAAGATCTGAGTGGGACTGACACTTAATAATCAAATATCATTGCCAGGCTTTGCTTTTTTAGCTCACCTGTGTTGAAAGCTCAAAATAAAGGACCAAGCCCTCTTACAAAGTTTTTTCAATTTTGGTCATTCAATAAAATCAGCCTAATTTGAATATATTGACCCAGAAAATTCATGTTTAAAGAAATTATATTTTGTTCACCCTCATTGCTTTGAGGGGATACATTCTGTTTGGAATAGGCTAAACTTATAATTATATTTCACATGTTATGGTACACCAGGTTATTGGTGTGTAGTGAATTTGTTCAGGACAGAATCTGATCATTTCACACCAAAATGGTGTTTTCAGTGGAAGTTTGCCATGTTATGACAATGTTGAGAGACCCCCTAATATAAATATACATGTACCAGACTGCATTCTCATACAAGCAAAGTTGTAAGCTTTGAGTACAGACATCATTGATAAGAATTGTGGACAGTAGAATCCTTGTCTATTGCAGGGTCTTATAGCTACTAATTTATTTTATTTCAGTCTATATTTGTAATTACTAGCCTTACTATGTACTTGTGGTAGTTGTGTACTAATTATTGTAGGGAGAATTGCTATAAATGAGTATATCCTGTATAACTATGAAATACACATGTTGGTTTTCAGTGTATGAAATCTGCACATTTACAATGTGATGGTCAGTGTTATGGGTTTTCACTAAGTGACACTCATCATATAAATGTGATTTAATCTGACAGGTAACAAAAATGTGGCTTGTTTTGTTTTTACAACTGGGAATCAGTGAATTCTGTAGACATTTTAGATTAAATTGAAGTTCAATACTTAAGATTCAGCATATATTTTTTTACCTGTACTGGTCAGAGACCAGATTAGCGTAAGCAATAGTAAAGTGTCTATAAGATGACCGTCTGTCTGTTTGTCTGTAAATAGTATGCTATTAATCCTCCTACAGTTTGGTACCATTATTACCTGATTTACAAGTAGACAACATTGAGATACAGAATTCTATTTGTTGATTTTTCGATTTCAATTAATGAATTATGTTTCTACGGTTACTAAAAAAATAATTTTTTATGAAATTCTTTCCAAATGCTTTTCCAGACCTACAGTTTTGGTCTGATCTCAACTAACTAAAATATATTATTCTTTTTTATCAGTTTATAATTTTGACAAACTTTGCTGCTGTGTTCACTAAATTTTGGAACTTATGTGAAATTCTCACAAAGTGCTACTCCTTCTATAATAAACAAATGTTATAGCCATTTAACTAAAAATAGAATTTTCCATTTAATTCTACCAAAATGCTATTGGTCCTTTAGTTTTGGTCTCATTTCAACCTAACTTGGCACTTTAGTAGACTTCTCAAAGATTTTTTTTTTTTTGTTAAAGGCAATCTTGAAAAATTCTTTGTTTGCAGTTGCCGACCTATAATTTTTAGACTGAGTAGGTATAGCTAGGCATTCTTTTTCTTTTTTTTTTTGAAAAAAAAATTTTTTTTCAGATTTTTGTTAGATAACAAATAATAGAACTTTTCATAGGCCTACTAAACATGAATAAGCTCAACTTTATAAACCGCTTATTGATAAAAATAAAAGTCAAAAATTGAAAATGAAACAGTTTCAATATCCTGAAAAATGAGAAAAAAAAAATTACTAAATGGCTAAAGAAAGGTTTGGGTCGGGTGCATTTTCAGTGGGTTGGTAGGCAACTGCAAAGAAACAAATTTTTATTTTAGGCCTAACTAAAATGTCTAATTTTTGTAAAATTCATTCAAGTAAATACACTGTATGCATTTCAGACACGCTGCATATATCTAAGAAATCTACTTAACGTTATGAGATTTCAAGCTTGGATTGTTTTTGAATTGGTTTTATTTTTCTCTCTGCATTTATGATGTACCAGTACTTACAAACTTACTATACATATAGATACTTGAAGGCATATGCATGCCCATCACCAGAGTAATACAGAGTAGTTATGAATACTTATTTCAATTTCTTACATAATTATATAGGATATGATTGTAATAAACATGATATAAAGATAATTATTTATAACCAATTTATAACTAACCATGACTGTTGGTCAGTTACTTAAAGGAAGGAAATGATGCATAATATTGGGTGTAAATTTGGTTTCGGCTAAACATTATTTTATAATTCCGAGTGATATTTCCAAAGAAGATTTGACATTTTTGTCAATGTGAATAAGGCAGTGTTGGGATATATTTTTTTTGTATGTGTATGTGTGTGTTGGGAAGTTAAATGACAAGTCAGAGGATGTTATCACTAAACACTAAGTAATAGAGGAAACACTACAGTACGAGCCAAATGACATGTCCTAAGGCTCAGATTCTTTGTCCACTGTGTTGCTGGTCTTTTTTTAGATGTAGGTAAAGAAAATTGAGATAAATCATGAAATGTACATCCTACTTACCATTTTGTTTGGATAAATCAAGAAAAAATTAAGTATTGTATATAATTCCCTTATTGAGATAGATCAAATAGCAAAAGAGAATATCTTAAAAATTAAAGGATGGGAGGAATGAACATTTGATATGCACCTAAACAAATTAAAAAACAAATTAAATTTGTTTTGATTCATATATTTATGTTAAATGATATTTACAATGAATTTCATTCAGAAATTCAAGTCCTAGGCAAAATTACTGAAATGATTTGATTTTATTCTTACTTATATATCAAAGGGTGAATTAGTATGTCTGAATTAATGTTCCATATCCTGTTGTGAAATAATTCACATTGTGAGTTTTTATGTGTGCAGTGCCCTGATTATAAAATGTTTAAAAAATACATTTGTTTTGAGTTACTGTAAAATGTCGTAAAACATTTTTCCCATAAAAGTTGATAATTACAAAAAATTCTCAATTTCTGTTTCATTCCGAAATTCAAGTCTTGAAAATTAATGTTTTGATTTTATTCTTACATATATATCAGTATATGCCTTGTATTTGTATTAAGTCCGCGGAAATTTGGGACCGCGTGCATAGCGTAAATTAATACCACATGGAAAATAATACTTCTACAGTATGAAAATGTCAATGTTAATACATGAACAAATACTTTAAAATTTAAAATTTCACAACATTTAACTGTTTAAAATGTCTTATTTTTGTGTTCTTATTTTAGCATTTGTTTTAAACAATTACTTGCTAGCCTGGGGTAAATGTTTGAAGTATACACACATAGATAGAAAGCAATTTGAAATTTTAAAATACTGTAAACCATAACCTCTAAAGAAAACTTAAGTGCATTAGTTATTAAAATAGAGAGAAAAAAATGTGTTCTGTGTAGGTACATGCAGTGAAGTGTAATACATGTATTACAAAAGCTCATGGTGTAGTTATTATTGACTTTAAATTGAATGTTGATACTTTTGTTTAACACTGTATTTAAAACATTCAAAGCTTGCACTGTTAGGTGTTAATAAAAGTTCAGTGGTCATTCAAGTAACATCCTTTTTATGAGAAAAGAAATGTGGAAAAGAAAAGTGTTTCGAAGGCTGCAGTCTTTGCGATGTAGGGTTTTTTCATCTTATACTTTTATAGTTTAACATTTGAGCTACATTAGAAAATGTGGCGATTGCATGTATTTTATAAATATTGACAGATGTTTTATTTTTAGACTCCCCTGCCCCTGAGGACCTGGAGGTGGCTAAGTTGAGTATGCAGAGTCTCCAGCATGAGGCAGACATTGACAGTATCAGTCTGGAGCGCTCAGAACAAGATGCCTCCTTTAGATGTAGGATCATAGCTTATAGTGTTCTTTAATGAAAAGTTGATTTATTTAGTACCCCTTTTTTCAACCAACGTGCATGAGATAAATTTCTTATAAGTATGAAATTTTGTATGCTGTTTTTAAAATCTGAAAAAAATGGTTATAGTCAGGTGATTAAATATGAAAACTAGCTGCAGATTTTCAGAATGAAAGTGGATCATTACAGTTAAATGACATACATAGTGTGTCCTATGCAATCATCTGCTCTTCATTTCTGAGAAAATCTTTTAAAGAAAAATTCTTCTTTTTTTTGGAAAGGGGCTAATTGTTTTTATTAATTTTAAATTTGTTTGGGAAAGGTAAATATTTGCCATCATTAAATTTTGTTTCATTGTTAAACATTGATAAGAAATATCCAATGGTGATATAAATGACTATTTCAACAATAGAAATCTGGCTAATTATTGCTCTGTGTATTTGTGGAGGTCTTTATGTGATGCTAATTAGTGTGATGATATCTGATCTCCCCGACAGATTCTAGATCCCCCTCCCCCGCCTCCATCCACTCGGACAGCCCCTCCCCAGTCAGTGAGCTGACCGTACATCAACAACAGAAGGACTGCCCCACCCCTGACAGGGACAGTCTACACATTGAGATGGCGGCCACCACCACAGATGGCTCCATAGAATCCAAAGGTAAGGGAACTCATTTACAATCTTAGGACTTATAGTGTGAACTTTTTCAGAAGTTGTTAACTACTTTTTAACTTTAGTGGAATGGAGAGTAAAATTATCAATATCAAAATATATGAAAAACTTCCATGTGTTTTAGTGATGTTTTACAAACTAAAATCAAAGTCCAAAGGATTATGTAAAACATTGAAATTGTAGCAGGTCATTGTCTGCCATAAACAGCAGTACACTGTAGTACATTGCTTTGGGAATGTTAAGGAAGAAGTTTGATGTTGAATTTTGAACACATAACACATGTCATTATTTGTTGAATCATCTTTATATGTGCAAAGTGTAGTGTAATACAAAAACATGCAGTCATAAAAATGCTTCATTTATTCAGAAGAGTAATGTATGATGGTGACACTGTTTGTTGTTATAGAATGTACAGATGACTTGAGAAGTGTGTTAGCCGGAGGGACAGTGCAGGGCTGGCTACCAGACAATTCCGTAGTTCTGTGGAGGAGAATGCTAGGAATTCTGGGAGACGTGAACCAGATTACAGACTCAGAGAACCATGTCATGGTGTTTGAGGAACTCAGTAAAATTCTAGACACACTTCATAAGGTAACCTAGTCACTCTGTTCAATTAGTGTTTATGTAAATACACTGAGGGTGACGGAGTCTGCATTTAAGGGGGGACCTATGTCCAAAAAGTCTTTGTGTGAAATTTTCAAAACTTTGATATTTCTTTCCTGACCACTTGCTCTTAATGTTTAGGTATAAAAAACAATACCTTTATATGCTTATTTTTACACAAGAGCACGTGCAAAAACAGTGTGAAATGCTAAAAATAGATTATTTTCAGACATTATTGTTCTACTCTAAATACAGTCAAACTTGTTTTAAGAGGCCACCTTTGGGAAGTCTGGAAACTGGCCACTTAAGACAGGTGGCCTCTTATTCCAGTTTGTCCTCGAAAAGGACATTCGGTCAATAAATAAACAACATTAAGCACTACAGTTAAATTAATTAATCATAATTAAACAGTTCAATTTCACAAAAGCTTTTTATGTGTATATATAATAATTCAAGCTCATTTAAAAAGAATATTAAAGAATTCGAAATGTTTAAGGTTTTGTGCATGTTTCTGTTCCTACATATTAGTTAAACATCTTGCATTCATAAGTGTGCTTTTGTTACATTGAATTATTAAATAAATTCTTTTAATTTTCTTTTGAAGAAATACATACAATGCCTGACTATTATCCTTTTATATAAAGAAAAAAAAAATACACAAAAATACAGTTTAATGGCAAATAAAATAAAGCATAGGAATTTAAGTAAAATTATGTCAATAAAAATTTCACTTTAATATAGAATGTAATATGTTAAAAAGATAGTCAGCAATGTAACCCCCCCCCCCCTCCAACTTAATTAATCGGTAATTAACTTACTTGCTGAAGTTTATAAAGTCTGATTAATTTTATTGTTTATAAAGCTGTCAGAATTTCTATTTAACATACACAGACACAAAAATAAAATTAACCAGTTGACCAGAGAGATGTATTACGCAGTTGAAAATCCTTCCATAACACAGGTGTCATATGCAGTAGAGCGTGACTAATCCCTATCGATCGTCTTCTCTCATAGTGAAATTCACGAGATAATCATGCCATATGAAGCACTTTGTTTTTACAAGAGTAGCAATTAGGGCTTCTACATGGAATCAAAATCTAAAAGGTGTGAATTTCTTTAGCTAGAGGAAAGTATCAATTGTAATTAAATTCTTTTAATTTTTCAATTGGCGATCTTGAAAAATAATTACAAATTGATCTAACAGGACAAATTTTTTTTTTCATAAACACAGAGTTCAGCGTATCTAAAATCAATTTGTTTACTTGCATTAATAGGTTAAATTGACTATCGAGGATATAATTACGCAAGCCAACACGTTTAAAAGATGTGATAGAATCGCAACAAGTAACGAAATGGCCGCCTATTACAGTGTCAATAAGGCTGTTGGGGGAAGATTTGAGTGGCCGCTGGCCGCGTTACACAGGTGGCCGTTTATTCCAGTTAAAATATATAGGAAAAATCATCGGGGGGAACTGAAAGTGGCCGCTGACCGCGAGTGGCCGTTGATTTCAGGTGGCCGTTAAGACAAGTTTGACTGTATGCGCTAAAAAGAACCAAAAATGTCAAATCACATTTGAAATCAACAGGTATTTAATTTATATGACTTGTTTCTTTAAAATGAAGACAAATTCATTATAATTTATATCGCATGAAAAATTATAAAGGAGCGCAATGTAAGTATCACCCCGTTTTTCTTGTCGAATTTTTTACAATTCCGACATACATAACAGGTAATATCTTAAAAAGTCTTTGTGTGAAAATGTTGTAATTCATATTTTTTGAAAGAACTGATTTATCTCTTTATTTTAACAAAGTAAAACGAATACCTTTATGATAAAATAAACGAGAAATATGACGTTTTCTTTTATTTTCGTACTCTTTTGTAATAAATATTGACCTTTCTGCACTAAAAAAGTAAGCACTGACAGACATCTGAATATAAAACTATTTTTCGAAAAATGAGTTTATTTTGTTTTGATTAGAAGCAATTTAAACAGATTAATTCTTTTCTTCTTCATTTCAATCATTCTGTTTCTCCCCCTCCCATTTCCCTGTCAGCAACAACTAGGAATGACTTTATACAATAGAATATACATGTACCGGTACTATAAATCAATAAGCAAATATAAGTACAAGTGCATTTTTTGATTTTTTTCTTAGTTTTATCCAGAAAATACAATTAATGGTAAACATAAAATTAAATATATTTCCCTGATTTAAGTCGTTTTCTTTGCTGAATTTTATCTTAAATCTTTTTGCACTTATATACGTATCAGCATATCATCGAGGTATTTTTTCACAACTGAAATTGCTATGAATTATCAACCAAAGGAAGAGAATTCTAATATTAACAAACTCCATAAAACAAATAAAACTGTTATTAAGGCCAAAAAAAATTAATTAATTGTTTCTCAGGCCAAAAAATTCAAAATTCAATGCGGCAGGCAGGCTTTTTTTTTTTTTTTTTGAAGCAGGTTTTACACCTTTTCTTTGTATAAAAGTCATTTGTGCAGTAAAATGATAATACATGTATCTAAGTTTTGTTCTCTGAAATTAGTTATAATATGTATTCAACATTAAATAATGTTGTTCCAATCATTTATTTAAAAGTTAACTGATAAAATACTTTAGATTTAGAAGAAATATATTGTTTTTCTAATAAAAACGTCTTTCTTAGCATTTATGAAAAGGGGAATAACTCAGTTTTCTTTTACAACTTGAAAAAATAGAAAATTGAGTTATTTCCCTTTTCAATATGTCAATAAAATTGATCAATGCGGCCGTTTTTGAACTGCTGCGGCGGTGCCTGAGAAACTATTGATTAGTTTTTTTTGGCCCAATGATGAATAAACTTTCTTTAGTAAATTGTGTACGTGATTGATTAATCACAATGTTATACCTATATTACAGTTGCACAAGTCAACAGGTAAAAAAACCAAACGTCGCTATTGTGACGTCACATAACGCTGCTTTGACGTAGAATGACATAGGTCCCCCCTTAATTAATGATGCAGAGCCTGAGAAAAAAAATTATTCTTTAAGTATAAATCAAATGTTTCATGTGAATAGCCAGAACCTGATGCCCATTTGGAGGAGAAATTTTCAACAGGCAGAAAAGTAGGAATAGGTTGTCATAAAAATGGTTACCACAGGGTATGTTTTAAAAGTGTAACTACTTTGTATTGTAGTTTTCTTGTTGCTCTTCTGTGTTCACATATTCATTTATACTGTATCAATTTATATACTTTTTCTCTGTCACTTGGGTAGCAGATAAATTGGGATCTTTTTGTCTTAAGACCCTTTCACAATTGGCGCACGAGCACTTTACAACACTTTGCAATCGGAAAATTTTAGCTTCGCACGAGCTCTCGCATACGTTGCACGATGTTTCGCATTTGTTTCATGCGTTTTAGTGGTCGCATCAAGTCTCCTCAAAATAGTCGACATGCACACTGTTCAGATGCGACCAAATGCGATCCACGTTTATAGCAATTCAACGCACGAATATTAGTACGAGCGTCTTACAACGTTTTGTGTACTCTCAAGAGTGATGCATGATTTTTAAAGGTCGTATGAGGAATCGCAACTGTATATGCGTGTGTTGTGTGACCATGAGACTGTTGCTCAACGTGCACGATTTATCAGCTTCAATTTCCCATGCTTTGCCACTAGTATATGTAAACCTTGTATAAGCATCTCTGTTTCAGACCACAATTGACAATGGATGCTGCTTAAACGGGTAGTATATATTTATTCCCCTTCTCACTCGCACGATCATTCGTACCATAAAACGCATGATTGCACAGGCGTCTTACGTCCAGTCGCACTGGTGCAGGTTCAATCGTCCGATCACCTGATCACTCGCGCGATCTTTTCACATTATCTTACAACACTCGCTTTCATTGTACAACAGTAGCATATAGACGCAAGATATATCGTAAGATTTAATGCACAACGGTCACTTTAGATCGTGCGAATTTCGTACGAATCCTTTTACAATTGCGATTATTTCAGCAACAGTTTACGATCCAAGTCAAAGTTTTTCGGTCGCACGAATATTTTGTTGCTTCTGCTCGTTTGCCAATTGTGAAAGGGCCCTTAGGTGTGTCTGTATGTCTGTCTGTTCTGCTGGAGTCATAATTTTATAAAAACTAGAGGTACTTTGAGCAATGAGCTCACTAAATGATACCCCCTTACCTCCCATATGAATATAATGGCAGTGTCCATGTTTTGCTATGGGAAACCCAGAATATGTGTTGGATCAAAAGTAAAATAGGAGATGCACAATGGCAATATGTAATAAAGATTCTGTGAAAGTTTTATCAAATTTCATTCAGTGGTATGAGAGGAGTTGTGGATAAGAGATCGGTACCCCACAGCGTAATAACGGACAGCTAGACCAACGGATGGACAGCTAGATGGACGGACGGACATACTGATTACTTTATACACTCTCTCTTTCAAGCGGGGGGTATAATACCGTTTAGCTGGTAATTTTAGCGGAGTGCTAATTTTGGCTTATTTTGGCGTTTTGATGAAGTCCGCTAAAATTTTAATCACTAAAATAGTCAGTACTCTTCTTAGTGCCCATCTGCAAATAGCAAACCCTGCGTCCGCTAAAATAAATTGCGCCAAAATTATTGGCATACCTTTGAGAAGGCAAAATGCCAAATTTACACCCACCAAGAAAACCCGCTATATGGTAATCTAAGACGATCTCATTCCACAATATGCATGCATTTACTTGAAATTTAATGGGACATACATTCATAAATTTTCCTGAAAACTCCCCAGAATAATTTAAG
This sequence comes from Saccostrea cuccullata, assembly GCF_032062105.1. NCBI lineage: Eukaryota > Metazoa > Mollusca > Bivalvia > Ostreida > Ostreidae > Saccostrea > Saccostrea cuccullata. Next base: position 42,897 of record NW_026919187.1, on the reverse strand, counting down.
ATATTTTATGATAGAAAGTACATGTATTATAGCTATATATTCTTTGAACATGCTTCTTGCTCTACAGAATAAGTACATGTATATACATTTACATGAGCTTTAAGTATTGATACACATTTTAGAATTTTACAAAGCAACCACTATAAAATTTCTGAGGAAGACAGTAATTTTTAGGTCACCTGAGTAACTCAGGTGACCTATTGCTATCCGTTTTCGTCCGTCGTCCGTCATGTGTTAACATTTGAACATTTTCAACTTCTTCTCTGAAATCACTGAACCAATTTCAACCAAATTTGGTATACAGCATCTATGGGTGAAGGGGAACAAAAATTGTTTAGTTGATGGTCCCTGGCCCCCTGGGGCCTGAGGGGTGGGGCAAAAACCACCAAAATCATTGCAGTCTTTAAAAATCTTCTTCTTTACTCCTAGACATCAAGCAGGCAAACTGTTGGCATGAATGTAATGAGCATTGAGTCTTCTACCAAAATTTTGAAATTCATGGCCCCAGGGGCAAGGGTTTTTGTGCAAGGGTGGGGCTACATTGATCATATAATGAAAATGCATTATTTCTTTGAAAATCTTCTTCTCTGCTCTTGGGTTTTAAGTAAACTAACTAAATACATATTTATATGAAACAAGAGTGTTTTTTCCAAAATTGTGAATTTTATGGCCCCAGGGTCAGGGGTTGTGGTGTTAGGGCGGGGCTCTATTGATTATATAGTGAAAATGCATTATTTCTTTGAAAATCTTCTTCTCTGCTCTTGGGTATTAAGTAAACTAACTAAATACATATTTATGATGAGCAAGAGTGCTTTTTCCAAAATTGTGAATTTTATGGCCCCAGGGTCAGGGGTTGTGGTGTTAGGGCGGGGCTCTATTGATTATATAGTGAAAATGCATTATTTCTTTGAAAATCTTCTTCTCTGCTCTTGGGTATTAAATAAACTAACTAAATACATATTTATGATGAGCAAGAGTGCTTTTTCCAAAATTGTGAATTTTATGGCCCCAGGGTCAGGGGTTGTGGTGTTAGGGCGGGGCTCTATTGATTATATAGTGAAAATGCATTATTTCTTTGAAAATCTTCTTCTCAGCTCCTAGATTTTATATAATTTAACTAAGTACATAGTTATGATGAGCAAGAGTGCTTCCGGATTTTTTACTTTTATGGCCCCAGGGTCAAGGGTTTTGGTGTTAGGGCGGGGCTCTTTGATTATATAGTGAAAATGCATTATTTCTTTGAAAATCTTCTTCTCTGCTTCTTGGGTATTATATAAACTAACTGAATACATATTTATGATGAGCAAGAGTGCCACTTCCAAAATTGTGAAATTTATGGCCCCAGGGTCAGGGGTTGTGGTGTTAGGGTGGGGCTCTATTGATTATGTATTGAAAATGCATTAGTTCTTTGAAAATCTTTTCCTTTGCTCCTGGGTTTTATGCCAATGATCAAAGTATATATATTTATGATGAAGAAAGCTGCATCTAGCAAAATGGTTATTTTTTATGCCCATGGGTTGGGGGGAGGGGGGGTTACATAGTCTGAAAATAATTTAATGCTTTGAAATCTGCTCTTCAGTATTAATCAAAAACCATTTTATGATAAAATTTGCAAAACTTTGAAATATGTGGCCCCAGGGTCAGTCTTTCCTTTGGGGTGAGGTGCACAACTGGTTATAAAGTGGAAATGCATTTTCTCTTTGTTACTCTGATCTACCTCTGGGTATTAAGTAAATAGAGTAAGCATGCTAAGTTTTTAATCATGATAAGCAATGGTGCCTTTTTCAAAATTGTGAATTGTGAATTTCATGGCCTCTGGTTTAAAACACGAACCAATTTTAATTGTTTGAAAGTTGTTACACGATACTCAGGTGACCTATAAGGCCCGTGGGCCTCTTGTTTCAGGGTTAAGAAAGCCTTGGAACCCCAAAATATAAGTCGAAATATTAAGAAAATGACAACTTTATATTATACAAAGTTTTGATACTTTTAAATCAAATGTGTAATATGTCAAGTGTTGGCACATTTTAAGCAAGATGGAAAAAATTGAAGGGGGTAAATTTATGGGCTGAGTGTTTTTAAGGAGTTGTGTTGTACATATCTTTTTGTCGTGCAAGACATTTACATATATGAGCCCTTGAATACATTATTTAAAAACTTACTACAAAAGTGTATATCATACAAGTATGTTGCATGATTGTAAGAATGTAAAAAAAATATCAATCTCAATATTATATAGCCATTTCAGTCGAACAATTACATAACGTATGAACACATAATATTTTCAATGACAGCTGCAAATTGAAATTTTTATTCTTCACTCGTTATTTGACAGTTACTGTTCATAACAATATTTTTTCATATGATATAATATTTATATATGAATATGTCACATATCCAGTTGTTGATGAAATATTACTTTGGATCAGGGTCAAATGTTATTTAATAATCATTATTTTATGTTCTGAAGGAAGATATTATAACTTGTTGTCATTATCAATTAACATCATTTTGCTCTGTTTGAAGATTCGGAATAACTTGGGCGTGTCAGAGGATAACACATTTTCTCCCCCGACTCCTGAATACATCCCTCCCACGACGACAATAACACCTTGGGAGTTTGAGGTCTGTATTCTCTTTAGTGTTAACATTTCAATAATTCTTATATAATGGGGCATATAGAATAAATTAATTGGGATTAAATCAAGAACATGTTATTGAAGAAAGGTAATGCATCTTTAAAATTTTAAGCTTTTCATATTTATCTTTTGATTTTTTTTGTTTGCTGCTTCCCCATGCTAAGCTATGAAGTGCAGGGTATTTTTTTTTTGTAAAAATGACAAGTTGAAAGAGATTTTTCTTCAGTGATATTGGTATATTGTTAATTTTTCCTTTTTAGTGTCTGACACTATCAGATGACTTTAAGAAAGGTAAACTGCTGGCATATCAGCTTCTGTGTCAGACCGTGGTCAGAAGACATGACCTACCCCTCCCCCCAGAATTACTCTCCCAGTTCTACATGTATCTCCACGGAGGGATTGGTTCAACAGACCAGGTACGTGGCAAATGTAGGAAATACATGTAATAGGTGGGTAAATTATGATACAGAAAAACGGCGCTAGAATTACATGAATGAGATAAGGTTCAAAGGGAAATAAATTGATGAGTAGTGACATTGTGATTAATGAAATCAGGGGATTGGGATGGCTAGGACCTGATCAAATTTATTTTTAAAAAAATGAAGATTATGGGATGATAGAGTATGGCATGATAGAGTATAGACCTAGACCATGGATATTTCCAGCAATTTGAAAATAATTTGTTTAGAACTACTCATTTGTAGAGTGTTTCATTGACTGAATTTATTTGACAGGAGATTGTTAATGTATTGGTAAGACATTGTGGGCCCCGCTTCTTCTCCATGCCATTACCGAGTTCCACCTTACTTATAAAAAACTTCATCCAGGCAGCTGGAGTGGTTCTGTCATCTCAGGATCTCAGACAGGTACGTCATCAGAGAACAGGAGAATCAGTATATAATTAGTACCAGGTCAAAGCTTTAGTACTCCTAATAGCAGATCTATGTTTATCTTTAAAGAATGCATGTACTTTTTTAAGATTTGGAATTTTATTTTATAGAAGCTTTTTTAATACAATTTGATACTTGTCAGCTGCTGTGATATTTATCTGATTAGGGATTTCACCTGACATTAATACATCACTTTTTGTTTTCAGACTCCTAGATCAGAGGCCCTTTCTTTGATAGGGAGTTTAATGTGTTACCCTAACCACTACCAGGACATACAAGTTCTGAATGTGGGTGATCTGTCGGTAGAGTCCTTGTCCTGTAACACATTCAAGGTAAGCCTTCTTTACAGGACATTAGAAAAAATATTGACAAGTTAATAGACTTTTCCTCAAGAAACCTTAATATTGAATTTTTTTTCCTTTGATAGGAATCTATAATTAACCAGTTGTTACACAGTGGAAAGAAAGAATCAGCAGAGACTGCCAGGTATGAAATTAAGTTTGTTAAGTACATGTATTACAGACTGTATATATACACCGTGTGCATGTCTGTCTATGTGTCTGTCTCTTTGTTCACTACTCTGTGAAACAATAGAGAGCATCTTATAACTTTTAGACTTCTCATCACCATATGTTTTAGGCATTTTTTTAAGTTACAGATTTCTTATTTATTACTCATGTGGATAATGGTTTAGAAAAGACCCCAATGTATTTTTAGGATTCTAAATTCTAAGGTCAAGGTTCAAAGAAAGATTAATTTTATTCATATTTAGTTCACCATTGATCCTCTACCTCCTTGGGCATGTTAAAATTAACATCTGTGGTTAAATGCTTGTTGCAACATAAGCAGCATTCTGGATTTAAGTGTTTTAATATGACTGCCGTAAGAAGTTTCTGTTTTCATGAACAGAAAGGTTTTTGAAAGTTGATAATTCTTAAGAAATATTGGGAAATGTCATTCTTTCAACATATGATTTATTATGTTTCAGGTGTATAGCTTTAAGCAGTATTGGTGTATACCTATATGAAGAGTTGTGTCACCAAACCCTTCATGCCAAACTTCATGAGGCTGTGATTGTATTACTTGGAAACCTAAGGGTATGACACAAAAGAAATGTTTATAAAATTTTCAGATATTGTTGAAAATCTTTTTTCAAGGCACAATTTTTTTTATTATTCTTTATTATTTCAGTGCAAAAACAAAGTTGTTGCTAAAACAGCAACGGATGTGCTATCAATGTTGTGTGATCATACTGAACAGTTGTTAAATTACCATGCAGCTTTACCAAAGCATATAATAGAGGTTGTGACTGCCACAGTGTCGGCCTTAATCCCCCAAGTGAAGATTGTGAGGCAGACGTCGAGAATAGAAACAAATTGCAAGCTGTCAGAAAAAAATGTATTTAAAACACTGGAGGTACAATTATTAATAACAAGTCCAGATTTGCACTATGAGAATTAATGTTATACATTGAAAGTCTAAAAACAGATTGTGCCAAATAAAATTAATGACCCCTCTAAAATTCCTTTTAAATACGCTTTTTTCTATCCTTATACGTATATTAAGCTTAAAATAAAATCAAATTAAGATTTATATTAGCTATTCGGGTAAGTATTGAGGCAGTAACAGATTTACACAACGCTGGGATTTCTTCACATGTAACATAAATACTTGTAACAGATTTAAACAATGCTGGGGTTTCTTCACATACGACAAAAAAAAGTGCTTTGTTTTTTATGTCCTTGTCATTTAGTACAATTATCTGCCAAATTTGGACTTTCAGTATGGTGTGGCATTCTCAAAGCTATGTAATAAGCATCTCTCAAAGACTGCAAAGATTCTCATTGGTTAAAGAATTAATAAGGCTATCAGGAACTTAAAATTGTTGTCCACAATGATGGGATGACTTAAGCCCAACCTCTTTGCCATATGAAATGCGATCATTAGATACTTGCTACACTCATTGACATTCACCCGAATTTCTATCCCATGTATATTTCAACAGTGAATGAAAGGCTGTGAAAATTTCAGGTGCTAATTATGTATTATATTGAGAATGCCATGCCTTATTGAAAGTCCAAGGATTACAGAGAATTATACTACATGATTTACTGTGGATTTCAGCTGATAGTTGGCATGTTATTCTGTGTTGTGGAGTGGTGTATGAAGATGCCCATTTCTCTTGTTCTGGAAACAACAGACACAGACAGAAGTTGTGTTTACAAAGTGTTCCAGGTTTGTGACTACAATCAGTTATGAATGTATTTAGCTTTTGCTTTAAGTTTAATAATGATCAACAGAAACACAAAAATTCAATACACAGTTATAGCTTGTTTACAGAAACATTCTTTGTTTCCATTTTTAATCCAGAAGTAAAATATGTGTGGAATGCTATGGTCTCATTTAATCTCAAGTAATTAGGCTTTATAAAGTGGTGAACTAGATTTTGATCTGATTCTCCAGGTGTTGGATGTGGCAGTGAAGGGCCACAGTACCGAGTCTTTGTCCCAGGCTCGACAGGTCCTGGCAGGGATGATACAGGACGCTGATTTTGACCACTTGAGGGAGCTTCAGAGCCCAGTAGGGGACTATAAATCAGACAGGAAGCCCTCTGACAGTGACTCTATACAGTGTGCTGCTAAACTGGTTAGTAACTTCAGTGGTATAGCTTTAGTTGGTATGGGTCCTTACACCAGAGGCCTGTTCAACAGAGTGAACGTTGGAGAGCACTCACCAAAGTTCTTCATAACTCCAACAGAAATGTTTGTGAGCACTCGCTCTGTTGAACAAACCTCAGCTGACATGTTATGTTAGGATAAACATACAATAGAAAAATCAGAATAGGATGAGATAGGATAATTGCACTCCACAATAAAAGCAGAATCTGTGACTGTAGGAACACCTCTTGCAAAAAAAAAAGAAAAATAATTTGCATGTCAGTGGGAGCATTGATGTCCCCAATGATTTTTCTGCTGTTTCTTTCAGCTAATCAATCACCTGGTGAATCACATGTGTCATTTCCCCATGGGGTCTGGAGCATCACGTCTGTCGTCCTCCATACAGGAACATCACGATCTGGAGGAAGTAGAGGTTAACGATCTCAAACAGGACATCTTCTATTCCTCCAACTTACAGGTTTGGTATTACACTGATATTCATAAGTTTGGGCACAGATATACAATGTAATTAAAAAAACATCAGTATCCATAAATGTTTTTACAAAATAAAAACATTTATTTTAGTTAAGGAATAACTGTCTTATTTTTCGATTTTATGATGTGATCAATCAATTGGCTTGTGTGATAATTTGCATAAACGCCAAAGGCGTTTATGAATAAAATTATCATGCAAGCCAATTGATTGATCATCGTCATGAAATGGAAAAATCTGACAGTTATTTCTTATATTTTCGTGCTCTTGATTCCACCAATCCACATACTACAAGCCCTGCTTCTGTCTAGCTATTTGTCCCGCCCTGCACATGATTTTTTTTAACCGCACCTATTAAGAACCAGTGCATTCATGAAGAAATAAAGTACATTAGCTATTTGTAATTTATCTCATACAAAGACATTGGAAATGTAAATATTTTCTGTTAAGTTACTCGTCAGAGCCTAGGAATAAAATCAAGTTATTTTATATTTCAGTTCTTTGTGCAGAATAAGAAAACCTTAATCTCATTTATTGAGTTACCTGCTTTGGTAAGTAATTCCTCTTCTATATATTAATTCAGTTGTTCATGATAACACTTTATGGACTTGATACAGGTATTTACCTACTCTTTGATTTCTACAGGTGGATTTACCTGGGGGTGGGGTAACTGTGGGACTGACCACGGCTCGTACTGTGTGTAGAGTCTTACTGAGGGACCTGACGGGGAAATACGCCTGGGAATCCTCGATGTTGTACGCCCCTCCGTGGTGTCAGGAAGGATCCTCTGTTAAAAGTAGGTTGTCATAAAAAGACTTCTCACACTCTTAACCTTATTATACCCCCCGCAAACGAAGTTTGGGGGGTATATAGGAATCACCTTGTCTGTCTGCCCGTCTGTCTGTCTGTCCGTCTGTCTTTGCAAACGTGTCCGGTCCATATCTTTCTTACGGAGGGACATTAGAATCTACTACTCCACACAAAGATTGCCCATGACCTAAGGGTGTGTCATGACCTTGACCCAAGGTCATTTGGAGACGTTCAAGGTCACTGGAAGAAAGTTTCATAATTTGTGTCGTATCCATATCTTTCTTATGTATAAATTTGGTAGGTTCTCATTTCATGCAAAGATTGCCCATGACCCAAGGGTGTGTCATGACCTTGACCGAAGGTCACTTGAGGAAGTTCAAGGTCATTGGAAGAAAAAAAATTCATTATTCGTGTCCGGTCCATATCTTTCTTATGGATAAACTTGGTAGGTTCTCATTTCACGCAAAGATTGTCCATGACCTAAGGGTGTGTCATGACCATGACCCAAGGTCATTTGGGGAAGTTCAAGGTCACTGGAAGAAATTTTCATAATTTGTGTCCTGTCCATATCTTTCTTATGGATAAATTTGGTAGGTTCTCAATTCACACAAAGATTGCCCTTGACCCAAGGGTGTGTCATGACCTTGACCAAAGTTCATTTGGGGAAGTTCAAGGTCACTGGAAGAAAAAGTTCATAATTCGTTTCTGGTCTACATCTTTTTTATGGATAAACTTGGTAGGTTCTCATTCTACACAAGGATTGCCCATGACCCAAGGGTGTGTCATGACCTTGACCCAAGGTCATTTGGGGAAGTTCAAGGTCACTGGAAGAAAAAGTTCATAATTCATGTCCAGTCCATATCTTTCTTATTGATAAACTTGGTAATTTCTCATTTCACACAAAGATTGCCCATGACCCAAGGGTGTGTCATGACCTTGACCCAAGGTTATTTGGGGAATTTCAAGGTCACTGGAAGAAAAATTTCATAATTCATGTGTGATACATATCTTTATTATGGAAAAACTTACTTTTGAAAGAACCCAGCGGGGGGTATTTTGTCCCGTTTGGACAGTTCTAGTTTTTAATTAGTTTTTGTTCAGGTGTCAAGTTTAAGCAGGCTATTTGTCCAGATATGTCAAATGTGAGTCAGTCTTTGAGATTCTTTTACAGATGCCAAAGCTTTGTTAGATATGTCAAGTGTTGGTGAACTTGAACCTCTGTTGATGCACTACGACCAGGAGATTTCCCACAATGAGACAGAGCGACCCAGTTCTGAGATGCCTCTGTATAACTTGTCACTGCCTCATCAGGACAATCTAAATGATGTAAGTCAGCACATTATGAACTACAGGTAACTCTCACTGGTTCAAACTTTGATTTCTTGAAGTTTTTAGCTCACCTGAGCCAAAGACTCAAGTGAGCTTTTCTGATCACATTTTATCCATCGTCCGTCCGTCCGTCTGTCTGTCTGTCCAGCTGTCCGTCTGTCTGTCCGTCTGTAAACTTCTCACATTTTCGACTTCTTCTCAAGAACCACTGGGCCAATTTTGACCAAACTTGGTACAAAGCATCCTTGGGTAAAGGGGAATTTAAATTGTTAAAATAAAGGGCCAAGTTCCCTCACCATGGGAGATAATCAAGAAAAGACAAAAATAGGGTGGGGTCATTAAAAAATCTTCTTCCCAAGAACGACTGGGCCAGAAACGCTGAAACTTATTTGGAAGCATCCTAGGGTAATGTAGATTCTAAATTGTTCAAATCATGACCCCCGGGGGAAGAGCGGGGCCACAATGGGGAATCAAATTTTTACATAGAAATATATAGGAAAAAAATTTGAAAATCTTCTTCTCAAGAATCACTGGGCCAGAAAAGCTGAAACTTATGTGGAAGCATTCTGGGATAGTGTAGATTCTAAATTGTTCAAATCATGACCCCCGGGGGAAGGGTGGGGCCACAATTGGGAATCAAACTTTTACATAGAAATATATAGGAAAAATCTTTGAAAATCTTCTTCTCAAGAACCACTGGGCCAGAAAGGCTGAAACTTATGTGGAAGCATTCTGGGGTAGTGTAGATTCTAAATTGTAAAAATCATGACCTCCGGGGGAAGGGAGGGGCCACAATGGGGAATCAAAGTTTTACATAGAAATATATAGGAAAAGTCTTTGAAAATCTTCTTCTCAAGAAACACTGGGCCAGAAAAGCTGAAACTTATTTGGAAGCATCTTTGGGTAGTGTAGATTCTAAATTTTTAAAATCATGACCCCCGGGGGAAGGGCGGGGCCACAATTGGTAATCAAAGTTTTACATAGAAATATATAGGAAAAATCTTTGAAAATCTTCTTCTCAAGAACCATTGGGCAAGAAAAGCTGAAACTTATGTGCACATGGAAGGATCCTGGGTAGTGTAGATTTCAAAATGTCTAAATTATGATCAGTGGGGTAAGGTGGGCATGCATTATGCATTACAAGGGGGAAATCTGGTAAAGAACAAAATGGTCAAAGCTTCTCAGGTGAGTGATGTGGCCCATGGGCCTCTTGTTTATCTCAAAATCTCTCTTTATCATTTGTTGTATTTATAAGGGCATCTATTTATTCAAGTTTGTTCAAATCATGACACCTGGGAATAGGGTGGGGTGTGGTAGGGAGGGACCACAATATCATCTTAATTGTACAGAGTAATGTATAGGGAAAAAGTGGAGCACTGTGTCATTTTGTGAATAAATACCAAAATATGATGTCCTTTGCCTTAGAATAAATGTATGAAAATTATTGCATGTTCCAGATCTGTACCTAAAAATACATGTGCACTTTAACATTTTAGCATGGTTGTGAAAGGTATATTAATAGATTTCAGTTAAGATTTTCAAACCAATTACATGCAATTAAACCAGACATTTCGGATTATTTCCAAACTCTTGGTCTCTTGAACTTAACCTGAATCCTGAAGACTTTTAGTCATTGAGAATTACCTGTGTTTTAGTATATCTTCTAAGTTGGAGTACATAGTTTAGATCTGCAGCTGTGTATAGTTGTATAGTAAATAAATAAATGTACTAATATGTTAATATCTCCCTTTGCAGATGTTGAGGTATATAGGTCACACCAGTCCTGAATGTCACCTGATTCCCGGGGAGCCCCTGAACCTGGAGGCCTCCACACCTGAAGGATTTAGTAGCGAGAGTGAGGAGGCTATAAAAAGGATGGTTCTACATCAGAAAAACAATGAACTGCAGTACTACAGCAAACACAAGGCAGACAGAGGGTGAGTGATTCCTGACGGGACACCATTAAATATAGGGTTTATACAGGCACAGAATGTTGGGACAAATAAGGTTTATGCAGGACAAGTAAAATAGGGTTCATAACAGGCACAGATCATTGGAACTTTTTTTTAATTATAGCAGTTCAAAGCTGGATTTTGTCAGTGCCATTTCAAACAAAGTGAACCATATAATAATTGAAAAAAAAACTTGAAGACATCTTGTGCATATGCAAAATTATATACAATTTGTGGTTATCAAATAACATTCCAAGTGTTTTTTACATGATCAGCATGTGCTATTTTTAAATAGGTTTTGAGTATATAAATATTTTTAGCATTAGATGTTTATGCCCATGTATAGTTAAAATGAATATTTGCATGATTTGATTTGATTTTAATTTTTCCTTTGGACTACCAGAGGTGTGGAATTCCAGAAGTAAGTGTGTGTTGTTCTAGGGCCAGGTCTGTAGTTGTTGTCAGTTGTTTCTGTAGATCTGTCAACCTTCATCAAATTATAGCTGTTTGAAAAAAAAAATCATACTCATCATTTTTTACTTTGTTTCAATATCTTTTTCAAGAAAAGATCTTTCAAATAGCACATTTATTTAATGTTTTTATCTTTTCTCATTCATGGCACCGTCATTTTTTCCCTTTAAAATTCAAGCAATAAGTTGTACTTATCTATTTTACAAAAAGTAAGGCCTACTTTTTCAACCAAAGTTAAACAAAAAAGGTACTTTCTCAACCAAAGTAAAACCAAAGCTTTGAAAAAATCATTTGATATACATTGTGAAATCATGTTTCATGGGGGAAAATTTCCATTGTTTCTGTAATATTTTTTTGTTGATCCTTGAAAGTTTGACCCTAAGAAGATATTAAGTGATTTTACAGTATTTCTTTTTGTTCACAGCACCATATATTTTTAAAATGTCTACATTCTTATGTATATTTAATTTAGCACTTTTTTTAACCTCATGAGGGGGTGATGTAACTATAATGATGTCATGACAAGCAATCAATTACAAGTTAGAAAAAATATCACTGTGTTAGCATGGTGAAACATCTAGAAACAGTGGGAGAAAGTTACATGTATATTCATATTCTTCTAATTTTCATCTTAGGGCACTGAGTTCTTTTCTTATCGCATTTATTTAGGTGTATGAAACTCTTTTTTACTTTCAATTTATGATCAACAGGTTTCACTTTCCTGTTTCTCAAGATAACTGGTAATTTGATGTAATTTGCTTCATTTAATTATGTAGATTAATAAAAAAGATATGCTATTTTAAACTGCACACTAACCGGAGCTTTTTTGGGTTTTTCCAATTTTCTTCTCCGTGAATAATTACTTTTCTCTGAAAGGGCACTGTATTTCATTATAGAGTAAATATTCCACTTTGATATTTTGCTACATCTTTTCACATTTATTCTTGTAGTATTAAAGTAAAAATCAACAATGTTAATTTTGAATGAGTTATAAACTAAATTTGACATCACTTGTGTAGTAAGTAAACTGATGTGTAAAGGTTCAAATAATGAGTTTCTAAAGTGTGCACTGAAGAGAGACCAATATTTAACAATTCTACAACTGTTTTGTTCCCAGAGCTACCATGTGTCCCAGTATATTGTAGAATTTTGTAATTAATAGTTTACTTTTATACTTTAACATAAAATGTGTAAAACATCCTACAGTATGTATACTATTTGAAGAAGATTTTTTTTCTCTCTTTATATTGTTGAATAACTCCTCACTAGTGATTATAAAATTGTCTGCAAATTAGACCTCTTCTACCCCCCCCCCATCCACACCCCCCCCCCCCCTTACACACACACAAAGCAAAAGGATGTTTAAATTCACAATTGAATACAACTTGTTGATATTTATGTTAGAAGAGTTAGTCTAATCTGGAGGGATATACTGAAAGATTGTAGATTTTATTAGATTTAAGTTTAGTATAAGATAGAAGGGTACATTATTTGCTGTTGTGTGATGTTTGCACTATTGCTGATGGTAAAAATTCCATTTTCTGAGATACTTCTTGTACATTTTATTGAAGCATAATTAGAAAGACAGTAAATAGATTCATATTCTACAATTTATTGGGAACCTTCATGATTTCTTTGAGAGGAAGATTTTAATCTGTTTTTTAACAAGACATATTTCTTTACAGTATAACCTGAAAGTGTTGCTAGTGTGTTTTAATCAGAAACTAATTTAATACTTTTTAGCTCACCTGAGCCGAAGGCTCAAGTGAGCTTTTCTGATCAAAATTTGTCCGTCATCTGTCGTTGTCGTCGTTGTCGTTGTTGTTGTAAACTTTTCACATTTTCATCTTCTTCTCAAGAACCACTTGGCCGATTTCAACCAAACTTGGCACAAAGTATCCTTGGGTGAAGGGGATTCAAGTTTGTTCAAATGAAGGGCCACGCCCTTTTCCAAGGGGAGATAATCATAAATTTGTTAAAAATTAATGGCATTTTTAAAAAATCTTCTTCTCCAGAACCGATGGGCCAGGAAAGATGAAACTCAGGTGGAAGCATCCTCAGGTAGTGTAAATTCAAGTTTGTGGTGGGGCCAAAATGGCCGACCCTAGTTTTACATAGGAATATATAGGAAAAATCTTTAAAAATCTTCTTCTCAAGAACCACTAGGACAGGAAAGATGAAACTCATGTGGAATCATCCTCAGGTAGTGTAGATTCAATTTTGTTCAAATCATGACCCCCGGGGCAAGGGTGGGGCCAAATTGGCCGACCCAAATTTTACATAGGAATATATAGGAAAAATCTTTAAAAATCTTCTTCTCCAGAACCACTGGGCCAGGAAAGATGAAACTCATGTGGAATCATCCTCAGGTAGTGTAAATTCAAGTTTGTTCAAATCATGACCCCCGGGGCAAGGGTGGGGCCAAAATGGCCGACCCTAGTTTTACATAGGAATATATAGGAAGAATCTTTAAAAATCTTCTTCTCCAGAACCACTGGGTCAGGAAAGATGAAACTCATGTGGAATCATCCTCAGGTAGTGTAGATTCAAGTTTGTTCAAATCATGACCCCAGGGGCAAGGGTGGGGCCAAAATGGCCGACCCAAGTTTTATATAGGAATATATAGGAAATATCTTTAAAAATCCTTCTGAAGATCCACTGGGCCAGGAAAGATGAAACTCATGTGGAATCATCCTCAGATAGTGTAGATTCAAGTTTGTTCAAATCATGACCCCCGTGGCTAGGGTGGGGCCAAAATGGCCGACCCAAGTTTTACATAGGGATATATAGGGAAACCTTTTAAAATCTTCTTTTCAAGTACTTCAAAGCTATGATTAGTGATATTTATATGGAATCATCCTGTGTGTAGATTCTAGTTTGTTCAAATGATGAACGCCTGGAGGGGGGGGGGATTTAAGCCTGATGTGCTTTGTGGCCCCTGGGCCTCTTGTTAAGAATAGTTTTGACAAAATATGAAGTAAATAGTCAGAGAACATTGATCTATATCATCTCAGAATCTGTACTGTATGAAGTGGAACGTTTTGTTTACCATATATTGGTGGTGGTGTAAAGAATATATATAGTGATGATGTCTGTAAAAATATATTTTTTCTAAATTTTCAAACATATTTTTTATAAAATTTTGCTCTGTCACAAACATTATCAAAAAAATCTGCTGCGATAAACATGTTAACGATGGCCCTCCCTCAATGTGGAAAGTTGAATCTGGAATTTAAGAATCTTTAAACAAATTGAAATCAAAAACTTTTATTGTAACAATTTCATTTGATGCTTCTGAATATAATTCTTAGTATAAAGTTGAGTCCCTTAAGAAAGATTTAATGAAAAATAATTTTTAATCCTTAATATGAATCATAACAGATTACATTTGAAGAGAAAACCTTTTTTTTTCAAATTTAGATTCCAAATGCGATATAGATTATTTAGATACATGAATATGAAGTTATTTATCAAATATTTAAATATTTATCAAATATTTAACTTCTATTTCCAAGATGCAAATAAAAAGTATAATTTATGATTCATGCATTATACTGTGATAAATACCTGTCCACTTTTATGACACTGGATAATTTTTTTATATTAATTAGTTTATTGTAAGAACCGAAAGACAAAAAAAGTTTTCCTTTTTGAAGGAAAGGTATCTGGGACTTGTAATTTTATAAATATAACTTTTTTTTCTTTCCACTTGCAGTATGTTGGCCAAGCCTCAAGTTCCCAGTGAAGGAGAAGAGAGCATGCCTCCATTCCAGATGTGTAGAATGCTGCTAGACCAGTTAGGACTGCTCGCCTGGGAACAGAGGTATGACATATCACTTAGCATTGTTTAACTGATCAATTTGTGATAGGATCAAAATACCGATGCTCGCCTGGGAACAGAGGTATGACATATCACTTAGCATTGTTTAACTGATCAATTTGTGATAGGATCAAAATACCGACAACCATGGGTCAAAGTTTATAGGTCAAAGTTTATATATACATGTATGTTTACAGTGTCAGTTGTATTTGTAGATGCCACTTTGACCTTTTGAGGAAGAGTGATAAACTTTTGAGAGAACTGAAAAACCTGGACAATCAAAAATGGTGTGTGTAATTGGTTCATTTCTAATTGTAGGTGTGAAGAAATAAAAGAAATACAAAGACTTTAAGATTACAGATTATAAACAACAATATTGCACAATGGAAAAAAATATATACTAGTACCTGAAGAATTTTTTTTATTAATATATTGTATATGAATGAAATTTTTTCTTGCATCAGATCTCTATTGTATGAGTCTAAGAGTTATTTATTCAACAAAAGGATAATGCTTTATTTTTGCAGTCGAGAAACACATAAGTTTGCTGTGATATATGTGGCTGAAGGCCAAGAAGACAAGAATTCTATCCTCTCGAATTGTGGAGCAAGTAAAGCATTTGAAGACTTCGTAGCTGGGCTAGGATGGGAGGTAACCACTGAGGAACCTTTATAAAAATTACTGTATGTGTTGCTTATGTAGTAAAAGAAGCTTGTTTTTGTCTGTACAAATGTCTTGAGAGCTTGTTTAATACCTGGTGGCAGTAATGGTGTCTGAGGACAGAAAGTTAACTAAAGTCCCAAACTTAATACATGTATGTTGACTAGGCCTGGGTTTCATAGTTTAAAGAATTAAAGAAAAAAAAGTCTGCAAAGCAGGATGACTCCTCCTTCCCTTTTCTTTTACACCATTCAAATTAAGGAATAGAACATGTGTATTGATCTCTTGACCTTGGCCTATGATGAATCTTTTAAGAATATTTCTAGCTATCAACATAATGTATAGAAGTTAACAAGTTGACCTGGCCAGAATGTGTGAAGTAAATTTGAAGTCAGTAATCTGAAGTTCTTTACAGAGTGAAAAATGATGGTAACCAAAGTTTATTGCTAACAAGGTTGATATAAGTATTTTGATTTAATATTATTTCCTACTTTCAGGTGGACTTGGAGAGCCATCAGGGGTTTTTAGGGGGACTCCAGCAGAACAGGACAACAGGAGACACAGCACCATACTATGCCACATCACTTACAGAATGTATATTTCATGTCTCTACAAGGATGCCCTCAGGCTCTGATGATGCTATGCATATAAAGGTAGTAAAATAATAACATGAAGGTATAAAACCACATTATAGTTATGTAGGGAAACATGAAAGCCAGTGAGCAAAATAAATGGATTTCTTCACATTGTGCCTAACACTGTGGTTTTGTCATGCATTGATGAAGAGGGTATTTTTGTAGATGAGACATTTAGGAAATGATGAGATTCACATTGTCTGGTCAGAACACACCCGAGATTACAGGCGAGGAATTATACCTACTGAGTTTGGGGATGTTATTATTATTATTTATCCACTACCCTCAGGGCTGTATAGAATTGAGATTAATAAAAAAGCAGAGGTAAAAATTCAATTATACTGACACACATGCAAATATTTTTGTTCAGGAAACTTACAAAACTTCAATTCCAAGCAACCCAAAATTATGAAGCTTTATTTCTGAATCTGTAGAATTTCAAATTCTTTTCAATATAGGATACCAGTAGTATTTTTGTCCTATTTTGTTTATGTTCATGCTAAAGTGATAAAGACCCTGTATTTTTTTGCCACCCATATTCATTTGTCCAGAATGCACTTTGTTGCTGATTTGAATTGTTATTACCCTTGACCACTGATATTCTGTATTCTCTGACATTTTAAAGCACTGTTATTTGTATACTGTTGGATCTTTTTCCTAGGTTCCTTTCTTTGGACCTCTGTTTGATGGTGCAATATTGGACAGGAAGGTTCTACCAGGTCTAGTCCGGGCCACGGCAATCAACGCTAGTCGTGTCAAACGATCACTGCTGCCATTCTATCACTCATTGTATCCTTAATTAATAGCTCTTTAAATCTTATACAACAAAACATGTTGATAGCAAATACATTGATCAGAATTGGAATAGGGCATAGAGGAAAAAGTGCTTTACTGATTTCACGTAAAATAAGACAGACACAATAGATTATGATTCACAAAAGAGCAATCTCAGATAAAGTAAAACATACAAGAACTGTCTACTTAATGCAGTACATGTGTATGTATGTGGTTATACATCAGTTACCGGTACTGGTCCAGGAGTAAATAATATTTTTTCCTTTCTAGTGTATTTTAATTATAATGAAAATGTACGTATAGTCATTGGCATTCTGTTGATAAAGGTATACAGTTCCAATGAGCTTAGTTTACTTAACTCTGTAAAGTTATGAAGAACGAGCTAAGAACTTTGAGACAGTCATACAGCAGCATGTTGCTTTCACAATGTTTGAAGACTTCGCTGCAAATGTGTTCGCACCTGTCCTCCCTCAGAATGCTATAAGTAAGTTAAACTTGTATGTCAGTAATGGCTACTGCTTAGTTTATTTTTATATGCCATTGCATTTTATATATATTAGATAATGCAATAATGTTGTAATTAATAAATAACAATTCACATCTTATCTTATAAAAAATTGGTCAATGCTCATTTCTGTCAGTTATAACAAACATTACTGGAGATAAATAGCATAAATTTTTCAACTTACCAAGATTAATATTTGTTCTATTTTACAGTTATGGACCAATCCCAGGACCTTAGTATCACTGCCAGCATGACATCAGTCGATCAGTCACAAAACAGCATTGGGGAGCAGGTGTCCCCCGCCCTGCCCAGACAAAGCAGAGGTAGGAAAGCACAATCAGCCCTTTGGCATAAGGGCAAGGAGAATCTGGTTTTCTACTGAGTTACTTCCCTTTGTTTGTAGCTTGTTATGTTGAGAGACATCTATACACAGGCTGTTGATCAGCAACTTGGATTGTTACAAAGACTAATAGTTCATTAAATTCAAACTAACATGTTGTGGTTTCTTAGTCTGTTTATGAAGATTGAAGTATCGTATTTAAGACTGAGTTTGGAAATTGAATGTGAAGATATGTATAAATTTCCAAACTCAGGACTTATTAATAAGCTTTCAAGTTGGACTGATAGTCAGATACTGGTGGTAATGATTGAGCATGTTGTGTGCCTAACCAGATTGTTTTGCATTCAGTATTAAAATTTCAGTGACTTCTTATTTTATTTTTCAAATGATTGCTAAAAAAGAAGAAAAACAAATGCCTTTGACTTTTTTTTCCTACAGAAATCTTAATTAATTGAAGATCTAGTCTGCTATCAATGTAAACACTCACACATAGTATGTTTATTTGTGGAAATGTGTAAAGATTTTATCATATCACTTTTGAAAGTCAATTGTGTTCTTCAGAAGCTGTTACTGATAATTTTTAGTAGGAAAATTGCTGGAGATAAATAATTTTTCTACACCATAAATCAGTTCAGATTTGATTTGGAATGGAAATGCCTTGATGTGCTTATTTTTTTGATTGGGTGTATGCTTTCTGTGGTATCAATTTTCTGTACACACTATTGTGATTTGATTGGATGCTCACTGACTGAGGCAGCCAATGGTGAGAGGTGTTAGATACTCCAGATTAGTGGTAAGTATGGCATGAAGATTGCATGAGATGTTGTGGCTGGCAGAATCAGAGGGCTAATTCTGCAGTTTCCCTACTAACATGATTGTGACTGTTTGACTTACGCATCTGAGTTCTTGCTTGTTTCCTAGAGTCCTGTTTATTAGACTGTACTGAGTTGTGTGGCTTGTTAGAGACTTTTGAACTTCATTCAAAGCATGTACAGTGACCACTCCCTAGCATCAGAAAATTTCAGATTCTCCAGACTGTGGTCCTATTTAAAAGTTATAATAATTGTTATTTTGAAATTCAAATATTGAATGTGATTGAATATGAGAAAAAATATCTATATGGCTTACATGTATCTTGCAATATTCACATGAAAGGACTGTCTCATCAGTAATTATCATGACTGATAACTTTCATAATATCAGTATTGTAATCCTGATTGCTGATACAGATTTTATTTTAAAACAATTTTATATACCACCGGTACATAAAAATGTATGGTATGTAATCCCCTGCTTTTTGTGAACAAATTCCCCCAGTATATCACCCTGATAAAGCACGAAGTAGTTTTATTTTCTGCAAAGTTCAAAAACTTCTTTTGTATCTTTTGTATGATTTCAGCTCAGATATATTTATTTTTTGACCCATGGTAAATCTCTTCCATAAACATAGGAGAACTAAAGCAGTTAAATGGTACCTTTAGCTCACCTGTATAATGAACATTAAAAACAAAACAGGTGCTTGACGCATTCTGCTTTTTTATGATCATAATTAAATTGCTTTTTTAACTGATGTCCTGCTTTGAGATTTTTTTAAAGCACTATTTTAGGCTAACAAGTATCATACGACCAAGGGAACTTAACCCAGGATTTCATTAAAAATACTCATTTGCTGTTTTTTAACCATTTGGTATAATTTAAGCTTACCCAGTACATGTATTTGTTTAATTTGTCATCTATTGTGATTCTGCTTATAAAATTGAGTCCATTGCACAGTATTTCAAATGTAGAGCAAACATTTTTTCTTGCCAGTTTGATCATATCAGATACATGTATGATTATAATCATTCTCTGCTCCCTCCTTTTGTGTCCAGGAATCCAGATACACAAATGACAACATCTAGTTTTTGTGACGAGGTTTGAAAGCACTGGTCCATGTTGTTATGAATGCGTTAATGTATCACATGGTGTTGTATATGTCTTAATTACACTGGTATTGTGATAGATTGTACATAGTTGTGCCATTTTATTTTAAATCTGCACATATAAACAGCTTGTACAAGGTTATACACATTTTGTGTTTTCTGTTCTCATCATATGTAACATAATCTGCCTGTTTCTTAGCCTGACAGGACACATCTTGGTGAGTCAAACTGCATGTTTTAGGCTCATTGTTTGTTTATTTCCATTCATATTTTTGTGTTTGTTACATGTTTTTTTCACATTTGGTTTTAAAGTTCACTGTTTATACTCATGAGAATGACATCTTTTGCTGGGTTTGTCTTTATACATTTTGATTAAAAGATAATGTTTTTTATATTTAGGGAAATGTCAGTTGAATTTTAAGCTCACCTGAGCTCAAAGCTAGTGAGTTTTTTCAGATCACATATTGTCTGGTGTCTATTTGTCAATTTTTGACATTTTGACCTCTCAAGAATCACGAAGCCAATTTCAACTAAACTTTTGGTGAAGGGAATTCAAATTATTCAATTTTGGCTTATTTTGCACAAATCATGACAACGCCTCCCCCCCCCCCCCAAGGACTAAGATGGGAAAGGAAAAAACTTCATACATGTAAGAACAGCTAACTCATGACTAGTCAAATATACAATACCGTAATATACAGGGAAACTCTGATAGTATAGATTCATATTTGTTCAAATCATTATCCATGGGTGTTGGATTAGATCACAATTGTTTTGGGCATTCAACTTTGTATAGGAGTATATAGGAAAAAATTCATTAAATTTTCTTCTCAAGAACAGCAAAAACCATGATTAGTCATAATGGTTTGGAAGATTCTTCAGATAGTGTAGATTTCAATTTGTTAGGAATATGTCTTTGGGATAGGTTGGAGACATAATGGGGAGTTTAAAAAGGGATATAATAAAGTTAAAAATGCTGATGAAGAACAACAGGGGCATTAGTAACTCAGGTGAGCTTTGTGGCCCATGGGTCTCATGTTACATACATGTATTTATAATGTCAATGGTTGTGGGGTTCAGTGTACCAGCAGATTTAATGGTAAATATATACTCCTACTTGTAAATAACAAACTGTTCATGTAAGATGCCTTCATTTGTTAGTTGTTGCAATTAACCTCAGCTGTGGCCAAGGCACTTATAAACACCTGACTAAATTTTACTTAATTTAATTTTTTTAATTTAAACAATATTTTATTCACAGATGTTGTCGTGAATAGGATTGGGCAGCAGGCGCAGCCTATTTTAGCCCTCTCCCTACATTTAGGTCAAGGTACAAAACAAATAGTGATATTAAAAGAATGTACAAAAGAAGAAAAAAAAAAACACAAACAAAATTAAACAAAGAAACAGAGAAAAAAACAGAAAAAGTCATATGTAGAAAATTAAACAAAAGAGAAAAATAGAATGAACAAAATAACAAAAAGGGAACATTACAGGGGGAGACAAAATACAAAGTAGTACCGGTTTGGGAGTACTTCTAACATAAAAATTATATCTATATATAGATATGACAGTGTTTATATATGTATACTAAATTTTACTTAAATTCTCTGAGGCAGTTGGGCATTTAATTTATGTATTAATTTAACTGAATAGCATTTAAACAGAAAGCAGTTTGGATTCATTTTACAAGATAGAAAATAATACTTGTAATATTTTTATGTAATAAATTATCAGGAAGTAAAGATTGCCCTTAGTTTTAGGTGTTTTTTACAAGATAGAAAATAATACATATACTTGTAATATATTTATTTGATCAATTATTAGGAAGTAAAGATTGCCATTAGTTTTTGGTGTTTTGATATGAGAGTAAAGCAGACAAAATTGTGGAAAAATACCATTCCTTATAGTAATTCCTAAGACATGTATGATAAATATATGATCTTCTGTTTTTGGAAGAACGCATGGGGTCATATTCTTATAGCATGAGCATTTTCACTTGTTTTTCTCCTCATCTTAAAATTGCTATTTACATGTTAACTTTTTTTTTAAATTTTTAACTTTGAAAATATCTTAAACCTGACTTAATTCTAAGAAATAAGAATCAAATATTACAATCTGCATGTCAGTTTTATAACTGTACAATGAAACTTGCAGGATTTAGCAATGTCCATAGGACTGTTAATTCCGCTGCATTTCATTTCCGGAAATATGCATAGCATTTCCGACATTTTTTTATTTCATTTCCGACATTTTTTGTTTTCATTTCCGACATAATTTTGTTTTCATTTCCGGAATTTACCTGTGTTTTTTTTCAAGTCAGCGAAAATGAAATTTTAAAAGTATTTATTGCAAAATATTGATTAAAAAAATATTGTAAAAAATCTATTTATTATAATTATACATATATGCATACATATAGCAATAAGTCCAGGTTAAAGAATTCAATGAACATACAACATTTTTACCTCATTTAATATGCACTAAAATAAATGTCAGTGACAGCACCAAACTTATGTCCAAGACATTTGATGTACTCTAATCCAGTTTTTACTGCGGTTGATAACGCATTCATTACACTGCTCTATACAGAACTTTAATTTTTTCTGCTTTACATCTGCGCAGAGTAATTCAGTAAACACTGATTCAATCTCTCAAATTTAAATTCAGGTAGTTGCCTACATTTTGCCACAGTCGTTTCATTGATAAATTTACAAAAACTCAGAAATTGGAATTCAATGATTTATTTTTTACATGTATTCCTTTAAATTTTTCGTAGGTAAAGTCTCCAAATTTGTTACCAAAGGTACTATCTGAAAAATGTTGTAAATGAAAACAAAAAAATGTCGGAAATGAAAACAAAAAAATGTCGGAAATGAAAAGTTGATAATTACTAAAAATTCCGGAAATGAAATGCAGCCGTTAATTCATGATTCATGTAATTTGTTGTCTTTAAGGTTCATAAACCCTCTGCTTAGTCATTGCTTGATCCTTAATGATTTTCCAAAAGAAATGTGTTTTATAAGTAAAATGCAAACAATTATAAGTAAACATAGCTTGCAGGGCAAAACTGGACAAAAAGACACTTCAACTTGACAAATTTATAAAGGAATAATAGACATTTGTGTCAATAAGAGTTATCTCTCTTATCATAGTATCAATGAACCTTAAATAAAGAATTTTAATAATACCATTATAAAGAATTTTTAAAAAAGTATTGTATACAAGTTTACCTGTAAGAAATTCTACCAAATAACTTATATTGGAGAACTGAAATTTTCTGTTGAATTAATAATTTGAAACATATCAAATAATTATGAAAAACAATGCCAGCTAGTTCAACATTTCAAATTTTGAGATCTTACAAAATTGACCATAGGACATGTAAATTTTATTATTTTAAACCTTTACTGGAAAACATAATCAAAGCAATGTTTTAAATTGAACTTGTTTTAACAAAAATGATTTGTACCTTCAAATTAAAAAATTTGCAGGTGATCCTGAGAATTTTATTGTATCTGTAAATTTACCATATCTTTCTAACTTACCAAGTTTTTATATAAGTATATATTGATCAAAAGGTAATTCTGTATATATATTTAATGTTTGAATTATTTTTTCTCAAAAAGAAAAAAAAATCAGATTTTACACATTTTTTGCCCATGTGAGCTAAAAGCTCAAGTGAGTTTTTGATCACATTTTGTCTATCTGTCCATCTGAAAATTTTCACATTTTTAGGTCACCTGAGCAAAATAAAATCACCAAAATTTGTTAATATCCAAGGAAAGTCTTGTCAAGAAATACACAAGTGTAAAATGAAAGCCCAAGCACTAACAGTTCAAAAGATTTGGCCAAGGTTAAAGTTTTTTTTTAATTGGTCAAAATCCAAGGTCAAAGGGTCAAAATTGATGGTACCCAGGAGAAAGTCTTGTCACAAGAAATGCTCATGAGGGCCATAGGTGAGCAATGTGGCTCATGGACCCCTGGTTTAAAGCTTGGTAGGGCATTTAGCTTTTAAATTAAAGCAAGTTTGTAGATTGTAACCAAACTACCAAAAAGAAAATTCTTGAAATCATTAAATATGTCACATAATGCCTTCTTATAAATAATGCTAATTTGTATTACATGGGGGAAATCTAGTAAAGGACAAAATTGTCAAAGCTTCTCAGGTGAGCGATGTGGCCCATGGGCCTCTTGTTTAAATTTTTTACTGTGGTTTTAATGACAGGGTCCCAATATAATAGGTGTGCAAAAAAAAAAAAAGCACTTAGTAAATTTGTAAATCAGATTAATTTTTTATCAATCACAACCTGGCCTTGCAAGTTTGTCAAGGAATAAAGGAAGATCAATACTAACATTATTGTTTAGTTTTTATTCTATTGTCTTATGTTAATATGACCATTGACACAGCATAATCCAATATTACAATTTTTTTAATAGCTGGGTCGAGTGATACAGGAATATTTGAGAGAACGGCCAGAAGGTTGTCCCTAAATCGGAGAAAGGCCTCCAAAACTAGTCAGCATCAAACCCCACCCGAGAGCCCCGAAGCCCGTACCAAAAAGTCCTGACCCCACAAGGCACCGCTAGTTCTGCATACATCTGAGAAAGATCACAAACAGACGTCCAGGAACATCTAAAAGATAAAACTGTGATATTCCTGATTTTACTCGTGACCCACATGTGCCAAAGATTTACACTCAGTGCTAGAAATGGCTTGTTTATTTATTTAATTTTTTTAAAAAACTTTTCCTATTATGGATTACTTATTTGATTTTTCATTAAAATAGAATGTATTATTCTTCTGTCATTTTCATGGAGTATTAGAAAACTTGAATGTCCCATTTCTATTCAGGCAATAATCATGAACATAATTTTACTAATTTCATATTTTATTTAGTACATGTATATCATATCATTATTGATAAACTTTGATGTGTGGAACAAACCTATACATAATTTTATTGTTGTCATGGCAGCAAGCATTCATATTGTTACTTGTGTTTGTGTAAGTTATTGACTAGGAACAAATAATCAAACTTAATGTGCAATAATTATTTCTGTAATTTACTTATATGAATAAAAGTGTCACAGAGATGTTCATTTTGAATGTTTTGCCAGCACAATTGTTAAATGATACAGATTTGAGCTTCTGAGCCAATAGGTGAAAGACCTAATGCTATGGTCTTTTGTGCCTTGAGCATCAGCTTTCTGATATAAAGACCATATTTCAACAAGAGGCCCATGGGCCACATCACTCATCTGAGTAAATTTGGTCATGCTGTTCTTTATCAGAATCAACCCCTCTGTAATACCTATTGTGGCAGACACCCAACCCCGGGGACCTTGATTTGGATAATTTAGAATCTACACTAACCTGGGATGCTTCCACATAAGTTTCAGCTTTTCTGGCCCAGTTCTTCATCAGATTTTTCCTATATATTTCAATGTAAACTTGATTCCCTATTGTGGCCCCTCCCTATCCCAGGGGGTCATGGTTTGAACAATTTAGAATCTACACTACCCCAGGATGCTCCCACATAAGTTTCAGCTTTTCTGGCCCAGTGGTTCTTGAGAATAAGAATTTTTAATAACTCCACCATATTTTCATCTTTTCTTGATTATCTCCCCTGATGAGGGAACTTAGCCCTTCTTTTTAACAATTTAAACTCCTCTTCACCCAAGGATGCTTTGTACCAAGTTTGGTTAAAATTGGCCCAGTGGTTCTTGCGAAGTCAAAAATGTGAAAAGTTTATAGACAGACGGACGGATGATGAACAAAATGTGATCAGAAAAGCTCACTCGAGTCTTCGGCTCAGGTGAGCTAAAAACCAATTTATTTGTCAAAATCACCTCACCTAAGGATGTCCTTAGGCCAAGGGCTGAAAAAGGAATGTCACCAGATAATCAGGGAGAAAAAGACAAAAAGTAATGGTTGCTAAAAAAAAAAATCTCATAGCCACAGGGCAGATTATCAGAAGCTTGTAAATTAGGATGGCTGGTCTGCTTTTCCTCCATTTTAATTTTTGCTTTTCCACATTTTTCCAAGAGAAAAAACTATATTCCTTTTTGGTACACATCTGTATTTCTAAAATGTTTATTTATATAAGTTGAAAACTCAAGTTTAAGGAGGCTTGAGGGTCAACAAATTAACCATCGGATATAAGTTCATTTTCTGCTGCTATTTATAAATGTAACAACTCAGTTCATGTGGATTCTTTATTTGATTCATGAAAATTTATGGTAAGCATACTATACAACCATGTCTTGTTTCTGACATGTCATAAGAAAAATATCCATGACCAATAATTCTACACTCAAAATTTTATTTTCACTTTCCAAAATGCAAAACTTTAATTTTCAATTAGAAAATGTGAAAAATGGCTTCTTTTTAATACTTAATTGATTATTCTCTGCAATTATTGTGTTTTTGAAGAAAAAAAGAAAAATAAACAGTACAACAATGAGCTCTCTGCTCTATGAAAAAATAAATAAAAATATATTACAAATAAATGCATTAATGTATAGAGAATCACATATGTGAGGGGGAAAATTGTTTATTTAAAAAAAGTCCATCCTGAACATACTTTAAAATACAGTATGATGTCATATACATTCACAGATTTATTCTCGGATAAGTAATGGTACTTTCTTATTACAAGCAGAGACAAAAAAATCGTAATGTATTTCATTGGTTCAGTCTATTAAAATTTAATAACTCAGTAGTATGTTGTCCACTTATATTATTTTCCCTCTATGATTTTAATTGAATTGTTAATTATGTTTATTGGAATAGCTGGCATGTACACATTTGTATAACTATAAAATGTTTCACTGTATGAGCATAATAAATACCAAATACAAAACTATGAAATAAATGAAAACATTTTCAAAATGGGATTTGGTTGGCAATGACCTGTTGTAATCTACAAAGCACAAAAATCGTCCCAATTCAAAAGTTATGCCATTCTAAATTACAGTGCTTTGACTAGCGTACATATAATTCACGGTAAAACATGCTTAAAGCAAAGTGACTCGGATGAACAATTTTCATTTGTTATATGTGTAAAATGTTTAAACCTGTTTAAATTTCAGTTCTTTTTTTAAACCATGGGGGAATGAAAATCACTTTCCTACAAGCCCGTATTCAGTTTTATTTTATTAAATTCTGTCTCTTTAATAGAAGAGAAATAGAGTTGAAAAAAAAAGATAAAATTCTTAAAAATCATATAAGGACAATATTCACAGTATCACACATTTCTGACTAAAACATACTGTCCACAAATATAAAAGGCTAACATACTATTATGCACCTGTTTTTAACAAAAATTTTCTTAAAAAATTATATTTACAAATTTTTCATATTTGCAATTGAACACTTTTGGAATCATCCGTACAATTAGACTGGGACATTTATTTATCACGAAATACAATACAGCTTCTGAGTCCTAGAAAGAAAATCCTGCAGGATTACATATTGTGATTCCGTGAGATGACCGGCTATAGACTGGATTTAGCTGGAGTCTTCATCTGTTGTAAGAAGTGGTTCCCCCGTGATCAGTAAACCTTTCTCGTACATCATAGTGGCTACATCAATCTGAAAAATAAATAAAATTCAGGTGAAATTGTGTAGATTTCTATGTTCCTTAGTCAGAAACAGGATTGATCTTCCTTCCTCTAGCTTTTCATTATTACAATCTCGGCAATATTTAAGAGCAAGAAACAGCAGATCATGTAGATGACTTACTCTTTGATCCAGAGTTGGCAATGGCAAGCTCTCCACTGGGACATACTTGGGGTAAGAATGAATCAAATATTCTACTGCTGGTGCTGCCTAAAACATAACATCATTTAGACAAATAATGGTGCAAAACCACACAGCTGACATTGTTATTTTTAAAAAAATTTTAAACAAATTTTAAAGCTCTCTATTTTACACGATGCAAATTAAGAGTAGTGTTCAAGCTGATGATGCTGTAAAGCACAAAAAATTTCAATGTAAAGAGAAGTATTACTGATAGACAACATTCGTATTTACTTCTGCAGAGATCTGTATAAAACTGGGCTCCACTTCATGGTACAGTCTAGTGTTTTCCAGGGAGTGGTAGATGCGCACCTCATCTTCTTCTGTTAAAAGTCTGCATCAAAAATAAGACATTTAAAACAGTGGAGTTCTTTAAATGTTCTGAGAAATCAAGTCTCTGAAATACAGTGGTACTGCTTAAAAAATTGGCCAGAACTGGAATACAGTGTTAATAGTTTAATTTGATTTTTGTTGTTTTTACGCTGAGGCCATTCCAAGTTTTTTCTATGTTTAGCGTCCACCCATCTTTCAAAAACTTACCTGCCCATTCTCAAAAAACACACAGACCAAAAAAGAAAATGCATACTTTATAGTCATAAAAGTAACATCATTCAAAGGATTTGATTCAAGAAATTATTTTTTCTCCTTTCTAGATCTACACTTTGGCAAAATCAAGATAGTAAATGCTCAAAATATACCAAATATGGAAAATTAAAGACAGATCATAACAGGAAGGGATGGAATTCAAAGATTTGGACCAGAATTATTAATATTGGGTCTCTTGATTTTGGTTTGTTTTTTTCTGATATTGGGTGTCAAAAATCAAGGCGCATCCAGACACTAGACATATAAAAACCTTGGAATGGCTTGAGTCTGCAATATTTCAGCCATGTTTTGGTGCAAGTGTTACAGTATTTTTTACTACCATAAGTGTTAGTGGTCAATATGGGTGAGAACGGACCTTAAGATGCCTTTGCGGATGATTTTGATGGTAGTGTCGGGTTCAATCTCTGCAGTTCCCGCCACACACATCTTCTCCTTGTCCCA
This sequence comes from Saccostrea cuccullata, assembly GCF_032062105.1. Lineage (NCBI taxonomy): Eukaryota > Metazoa > Mollusca > Bivalvia > Ostreida > Ostreidae > Saccostrea > Saccostrea cuccullata. The sequence continues at coordinate 14,128 of NW_026919187.1, read as the reverse complement.
GTGCTCACCACTACCATGGACACTAAAGGCTTTTTCAGCTACAGGTACATAAAATAATGTTTAAGGTACATGTACCACCTCATTAACATAAATTATCAACAAACTCCATAATACTGTATACAGGGTTATTTTGCCTTCTCACAATTGCTAGCAATTTAGCCTCATTTTCAATTGGCACAGTCACATTTCTGTTTAAGACATTAAATTGTGTTTTCTTTGAATTCGACATGTTTTAAATGCACCTACTTGTGAGTAGAGCAAAGAGGCTAAAATAAAACGGGAACAAAAATTTCCCTATATACAGTTCAGATGAGAGAGGTACATGTATTATTAGTGATACAGATACATGAAAGAATAAGATCTATAAATACCATCAGAGAGAACAGGAGGCAGGCTGTCGTGTATAAATGACTTGGCCATTTGATCACAGGCTGAGTCCACAGGTAAATGCTGCACCATACGGATCATCAGCTGCTCCACCTTCTTAAGGAACAGGTTTCTGGGGGAACTCTCCTGCGCAAAGATATTGTATCTTGACTTAAAGGCAAATAATACTGCACTACAATTCAAATAAGCAAGTCTCAACCAACAATTTTCTTAGTGAATTACTGATTTCTACATATTATTGTTATTCAAATAATCAATCTGATTAAAGTCAGATCCACTGAACCTCTCACATATACTATATAAGTGGAAATTTTAGCAAGACGCAAATTAGGTGATTTCTACCAAAAATCTGGTATAAGCGAGAAGTAAATTTAGTGATTTCAAGATGCTAACTAAAGAAGTTATTGCAAATAATACGCAATTAACTTTTAGCAATATTCAATTTTAGCGATGTCAGCACCCTCGCTAATAATGCCAAAATTAAATCCTCGCTAAAAATTCTACTTATACGGTATGTAGATCATTAAACAAGGATCTAAAGAAACTTCATTTAGGGTCATCTCCTGGTCACAAAACATTCCAGCGGAAAGTGTTTGATCATTATTCTGCTGGTTATATGTGTGTCATCTAAAATTGTACAAATAGGACACAAAACATACTTACAATGATAGGGTATTAAGTGTAAGAGGAGGGGAAATATGAAGCAGACCAGACCGGGATTCAAACTCAGACTGGGATTCGGACACAAGGCCCCCGAATCTCCAGATGCTCTACCAACTGAGCTATCTGGCCACCGGCAATCGAACCTGATCTGTCTGCCACATAAAAATAACTGTTATGCTCCTATGCAATTTAGTCACTTTACACTGGCATATAAAATCTAAAATCACATAGCTAAAGGAGAGTCTTAGTGTTGTACAATACAAACCATGTCAGAGTGGGCTATTCCCATGTAAGATGAATACTCTCTGGGAAGCCCTCTTCTGAACTCCACATCTTCATCAATAGCAATCTGAAGGGCTCTGGGAACCAACTGAAATGCATGTAGAGAGTAGTGTAGTCATCTTCTGTATTTATAAAACATGGTACTAGTGTTTCTTTTCATTTAATTTCACAACAAACAGATAGAAGACAGAAAGAAAGACCAAATTCACTTATGGTGGCATAAAAAGATTATTTTCAAAGTCACAAATTGTGTGGTGCAACAGTTTAATATCAATTTAAATTATAAATCTATAATGTGACCTTTAAATTTTGAATTTGTTTGACCTCTGTTGAATACAACTCACCTTTTCAAATAGATCCCCCCAGGTATTCTTCTGATAACAGGAGACAGTTATGTGTAGGGAATGTGTGTCCTCCATACAGTTACCCTACATACAACACAGCAATTCAAGTCATCCAAAAATTATTCCCATAATTATCTACAAATTTTCCAATTATTAAAATTCTTACTCATCTGATAACATTATTGTTACCTGATGGATTGTCCCTCTGGGAAAATACAACAGATCCCCTGGATCCAGTACCGTGTCCAAAATCGGCTTCCCTAGATCTTTTTCTGAAAAATTTCCTGTGAATACACACAAAATTTTATCAAAACCAAAGATTCTAAACGATTACATATACAATGAAACTTATCTAATCTGGTGTATTCTGAAATGTTATATAATACAATGAAAACTTTAAATTCAAATGTTAAAAAATTGTTGTATCTGGCAAAGTTCCATGGAAACAGTGGAGTCTGGATAAGCTAAGTTTTACTGTACCTTGTGTTACTCAATAATTAAGATGCTATATCAATTACTTAACATCCAAAAGAAATTTTCTGTATGTCAAACAAAACTCTTTTTCTCCCCAAAATGCTTACCACTTGAAAACCGTGGCAGAACTTCATTGTCTGTCCTAGAACATAATAATTTTAAAATTTGATACATGTAATGTATGTTTTACCATTGTCTAGAAAAAATGTTTAGGAGCAAATAATTACTTTTTTTGTTCCTATATTCTACAGATACTGTAAGTTTAAGAAATCTGTCTACAACTCAAGTAGAGCAAAATCTAGAAAACTCTACCTTGATAAACATATATTCAAGTACCTCATGAACATTGAAATCCTACCTTGGGCTGTATAACCTCCAGTGCTTCCTGCCCTCCAACTGTAGAATGAAAGCCTCAATGTCATCATAATGTGGAGCAAACCCTTGTGTGCCAGGTGGAGTTAAGTATCTGAGACAGAGAAATGTGGATAGTCAACAATAGACCCATAGGCTACATGGCTCACTGGAGCACACTGGCTAGGAAAAAGCAGATATCAGTCCTGCATAATTCAAATACTGTTGAACTTTACTTTTGATGTATCAAATACCATGGATATGGCAGACTGATTTGGAAGTCCCAACTACTTTGATCCACTTTTCTTGAGAAGAAATTTTTAAAGTGAATGTTAATGCACAATGCTCACTAGCACAAATTGCCATAATATAACTACAAGCTCTTTGAGCCTTTGGTTCAACAAAACTAAAATATCAGATATTTTGTCTTGTAAATTGTAGATTGAGAGAAAATTGCAATTAAATAAACACTGATCAACTAAATATTTTTCAAATTTTAAAGTTTTACTGCATGCTTTAGAGATACTTACATATTGGCTCCAACACAACAATTAAAGTACTCTTGAAGCACAGAAAGGAGTTTCCAAACATTCCTGGAGTAGGTTTGTGGATTTAAAAGTCTTACAGAACAGCCAGTCTGAAATTAGAGTTAAACAATTCAAACAAAGTTGCACAGTTCTGATAATTTTTGACAAAGACCACACAATAACAGAAGGTTCTATATACACAGTTCAAGGACACCGAAAGGGCAAGTAAAGTTTACACCAAATGTTAGGCATCAATATGGTTGTACAATAAACAGTTTACTAATGACTAGAATTTATTATCACATGCACTACCGACCTGATAGAAATCCCACACGGTAGCAGGATAGGCCCTGCCCACTGGGTTATGAGTTTCTCTTTGTCCATTAGTAAATGTTGTCACATCTAAATTGGTTGTAAACTGTATGTTTTCCTGGAAAAAAAAATGTATAGAAGTAAAAAAAAAACTTTGATTACTTTTTAAACTGCTTCTTGATAATCTTAACTTTTCTGAGTTTTACTGTATGTTACCTCTCGTAGAATCCTGTCCAACTCGGACGTACTGAACCAGCCATCATTGTACTGAGCCATGTGTCTCTGTACCAACAAAGGCTTCCTCTCCCACAACTCTCTGTAATGGCAACATGTCAGTATATACATACAAATCGTCAACAATCTTTATATCTATATAATATGTCTTTATGCAAATCAATTTTTTTTAATATATTGAAATATCTTATCCATTTCAGAGTGGGTTTTTTATAATACATATGAATCAAAACTATGAAGTATTTACAAGCAGAATTAATCTTTTGTAACATAAATACCGAAATAATTTTAAAAAACATTAAATGATATTAGGCAGGGCTCGACATGAACTTTTTTTCCTACTTGTCCATTCGGACAAGTGACCAAGACATTTACTTGTCCAAATTTCAACTTCACTTGTCCGAAAATTTTCACTAAAGTTCAATAGTTTCAACTTCAAAATTAAGTCCATTTACTTACACATGTCACGCGCTTGATTGATTCTTGATGTTATTGATAAATACAACAGACACATAAAACGAAATTTAATTAAGGCTTTCTGTCCTGACAATAACATAAATGTCCACAAGTGAACCTGTCAACATCAAACAATATTCACACTTCGGTCCGTATCTTCCATGACTTTTCATTTTAGTATGCAATTAGTGAACTTCGATCCCGATCGAATGTGAACTCAATATTAATATAGTGATACATATCGAAGTTTGGATTTTATGTACAGCTTCCGTCTTGAGACTACCAATTTAGCTTTCAACAGTCGTTCTTTTTATTATTTAGAGACCCCTTTACATTAAAATGCACTTGTCCAATCGGACAAGTGCCCAGCAATATTGACTTGTCCGAATTTATTTTTCATTGGTACCGGACAAGCAGACAAGTGTTAATGTCGAGCCCTGATTAGTTATCCAGGTTCAATCAAGGTGTACGGGGATTTAACCCGGGTTTTATTTCATACACCCTGAGGCCAAAGAGTGTATGGAATACAACCTGGGGTAAATAACCGTACACCCTTGACTGGACCTGGATAACGAATTTATTTCCTATGTACACAAAAAATTTCTTTGTAAAAATCAGTCTAGTCAACTGTGTTTCAATCTACCGAAAAGATAACTATGTACCACAATGCATCATGACATCATTTTATTTGATTTTTACCATAGAGAAAGTGTGCATTGTGATGTCACGTTTTATTTACCCCGGTTCAAGTTGGGTGTACGGAAATTTACACCCGACTTTGTAACCAATCAAAGCTCGTGTTAAATGTGACATAGGAAATAATGATTTTTACTAAGTAGGAATGCCATATAAACAAAACAGTACTCACTTGAAGAATTTGTCTGGCTTAACAGGGTGAATGAGGCATTCAAAGATTTTTCTGGCTTCCTCTCCACTGTTAAACATGTAGGGAAGCTGGGAACTAGACACTGAGTCATCCTCAAACGACAGGGCATGTTCCATCTCCTGGATCAATACACAGGTAACACAGCTTAGAAATGTTGTGTTCTAATTTACTTAGCTTGTATAACATGATGTAGAGTTACACACAGTGAAATCCCCTGATACGTACCTCAGTGCTACAGTCCTGGGTCTGAACTTCCGAGTTGTCCCTTCTCTTCTTTTTAGCTGGCTTACTGTCCTCGTCATTCTCTGGTCGTTTGTTCTTCCCTGACTGTCGCCTCTCGCCATCTGACACACGAGGACTGGGCGTCTTCTTGTTTTTTGTGGGCTTCAGGATTGACTTTGGTTTGTTGCCAGCTTCTGCTAGAGGTGTAGCAGTCTCAATGGAGGATCTGTCTGACTGCTTTCCCGGAGATTCTTTGTCAGAAGGAGGGGGGTTTTGTGTGTGTTTACCTGTAGGAGGGATGTTCTGGTTCCTCGTCGGGCGAACAGCAGAGATCTGTTTTGGTATAACTGGTGTGGACAATGGCTTCCCTCTGTCTACTGATCATATATTGTACATTAGAGAAACCCAAATAAACTACTGAAAATTAACTTACTGATGCAAGGGAAAAAAGTCTATTAAAATTGCCATGCACTGTACTTAAAAAAGGACATTATTTAATATATCAAAAGAGAAATAATTGGCTACACTGATCTACGTGTACATACACAGAAGACCAGGATTCCTCACCTTGTGCTGAATTTTGCTCCTCTAAGTCTGAGGTGGACCTGACACTCTTCAGAGACACCGGGTCTGCCTTCTCTGTGTCAGGTAGAATTGTGGGTCTGGCTTTGGGGGTACTTCTCAAGCTAGATCTCAGACTTCCACCTTTTAAGGCTTTCTGTTAAAAATACAAAGTTTTAGTAAAGAATGCTCCAATTTGACACAGGAATGATGAATTAAGTACAAGTGTATGTTGATGAAATTTAGTCCTAATATGGCTTTTATCTGACTCAGAGAATAAATTGCAGCAATATGCTGCAATGACATTCCAGTCATAACTATACATGATGCATTAGTTAATGAACTTTCAAAGACATAAATCACATACAGAGGGTAAAAGAATAAAACCTTTCAGAAAATACAAGCTCATTAAGTTTCCATAACTCTGTGATCATTTCATTTGCCAACAGAGGGTTGCTCTTTTTCATAATTCATTTTAATCATGTTAATGAGGATAGCGGAATGCAGGTAAGCACTAGTGCAATCAGACTACGAGTGTTAATCCATTTTGTTCACAGTATTTTAAAATATTGTGGAACAAAATTTTCTCTGAAAAGGTTTTCTTTATTGACAATTTGTTATTTATTTCTCATTGAGTTTACCTTTCTGTGCATGTCTAGTTTGGTCGTTTATGATTTGTCGCTTCTGGTAATGAATGTGAAAGAAAAGCAGAGAGTGAGAGATGAAGACTGTCACTGACATTAAGAAATGTCTTGAATGAAAATGCACCTGAGACTTTCTAACAAATGGATTTTTGTATTTGTTTGTTGATTATTAACATCCCTCTCGAGAATGTTACACTCATATGGAGACACAACCATTTGCTGGTGGAGGGCTGCAAATTTAAACTTATACTCAGCACTCAGGGCCATTGAGCAGTGAGGGATCTTTTTCATGCCAACACCTATTGCGACATAGGACCTCGGTTTATACGGTCTCATCCAAAGAACCTGTCTCCACATTCTGTAGTGAATTCAAACCCTTTATTAATTTCTTATTCCACAACTCTAGACCAGATACTCTAATCTCTGCACCACACGGGTGACTCTAAAAAATGGAAAATTGGTGAGAGCAGGCTATGAATCTAAGACTCAGATATTTACTAACTTTTTGTAATTGCAATGAAATGTTTATAGCGCTGCATCCATGTGCTAAACTTTACAGTTTAAATTACAAGATCAAGTAAATGTCAATAAAACGACAAATAGAAAAAGATTTCTTAAAGTTTAATTTTTAAATGAGATTATGAACCTTTTCGATTTTATCTAAAGGAATGAAACAAAACTTTCAGGAGTTAGTAATAAGTGTTGCCACTAAGGTAGACCAACTGGGTTTATAGTGCAGAAAAAAATGACACTGTCCCAATTTATCTGCTATAATCTCACCATAATCTTTTTCCCTTTTCCATCCAAAGCCTTTTTAACATCTTCTCTGATGGACTGGGAACTTGATGCTTTACGCATGCTGGCTCTGCTGTCCAAGCTTGATACACTATCTCTGTCCTGCAGAGAAAAACCAAATCATTTTCTAATCATTCTGTAAAGACAGTTCACTGCACATGTTCGAAAGCTTGATTAGTATGTCGTTTGTGGTAGCAAGAGTCAGTGTTACAAATCAGAGGCTGTTTTTTTTCTCTAAATCAGAGACATATAAAACCATTTTTATATGTCTCTGTCTAAATACGTTGTTGTAGTTTAACTAAATCATCAGCAAAAAAGAATCACTTACATTACAAAAACATTAAACACTCTTAAATTACCCTTTTCCCTTTAAAGACTGAAAATGCTGAAACTTTCTTTGAATGACTCATTTTATATCATACGATTAAGATTTGTTGACACTTATTCAGAAGTTCATCATCCCTTTTTCAAATAATTTTTTTCATATGTTTTTCTGTGAACGCGCCATACACATGGATAGGAAATAAGCACGGCGCAGTAAATGAGAAAACAAAAACGTGCACTCGGTGTAATCCGGAATGAGAGAAAAATTTAGATAGCCTATAGAATTATTTATTCCATCTTTACAACGCTGCTACAATAGGAATCTTTTTGGTGCCTGATTTTATAGACAGAGCATATTTGGTACACTATTATTATACTCAAGGTTAAATATGTCTCGTAGGAGTGGAATATTTATCCCATGGGAGCCCCTCAGGTGAGACAGAGGAAATACACAATTGATGTTTTGAATGCGGAAATAAGAGGCTATTTCACAATGGATTAAACTCACCATTTAGTCATAAAAGGGAAACTGTTGTTTTATTTTACAAAAGTTTGAAAATTATTATTCTGAATTTAACAGAAAAGGACCGGATTGCATGAATGTTTTGGATCTGACTTCAGGTAGGACAATTAGCTACCGTGCACCTGTACGCGATCACACTCACCTGAGAAACAAACCTTTTAGGAGAAATTTAAGTAGACACTAACCCATTATTTCATTTTATTTAATTAAACAACGATGACCTAAACTTATACTACAGCTATGAAAGTTTGGTAAAATACTTTATTTTAAAAATTTCTTTTTTAGTAGAATTACGTCACGTTTGGGGGTCAATTTAGGAGTGACTTTCTATGAAAAATATGTAAGCACTAATAACACAAATTATTTTTTTTTTTTCAGAAGAAAATGGAATCAAAGTTTCTGCAGATACTCTTGACAACTTTTCTAGCATTTACTGTGATGGTGCATGAAACAAAATGTAGGTTGTATTTCTTAAAGTAAAAGATCTCAGGCACGTGAAACTGCAGAACTGTAGCGTTTGACAAAGCCAAATAAATAAAACCATAACGCTCAGTTCTGTTCTAGATAATATTGAAATATATGAATAAAATTTGTTTTTGAAAAAAAAATTGGTACTTGTATCTTGCATTATAAATTAAAAAAAAAACTCCCCCACCTATAAATAGAATTTTCATCCTCTATAGTCCTAAATGACAATTATTTTTGGAACCCCTTTTTTTGTTACACTTGTCAGAATTTCTTAGTCCTTTCAAAAATTATAGCATGTACTTGTATCTTGCATTATAAATTAAAAAAAATCTTGAAATTCACTATTTCTTTATTTATTTAGAAGTTTTAGCCTTAGGTAATTTTGATAATGGGGTTTATTTAATAGACCACAATGGCGCCGAATGTGAATGTTAGAATATTGGGAACTTAACTTTTGGGATAATTTTGATTGTGCTCAAATTCCCCAAAGTGCTTTTAGCACCGCACTAGATGTTGTCATGAGTGTTATGATCTTTAAACATCCTCTATAGTCCTAAATGAGGATTACCGAAAGCTCATTTTTGGAACACCATCTAAATATTTTTGTTACTGGGACTTTCTAGTCAGTAGACTTATCACCTACTGTCTCGTTATATTCCAACAACAACGTGAGTTCTTTTCAATTGTAAATTTTAGCCTGGCGAGTGGTTCTGAAGGTAGGAAGAGGGAGGGCAATTTCCCCGGCCACCAGTGTAGAGAATCTGTGGCTATCTAACGTCACTGTCAATGACGATCGGAACACGTACGTCTACACACGTGACACGGTTGTGAGTAGGTACGAACCTACTTATAAATCTAACTTCATCAACAGCTGGTACGGGATCAACCAGGTAGGCACGTTTGTACATCTGATAGTATGAATAGACCCCCCCCCCCCCACACACACACACACACACTAAATATAGATAAAAAAAACATATATGCATGTACATATATATTGTATTTGGATGTACTAGTAATTACAAATTACCAAATGCAAGAAAAACACAAAAGCATTTGTATTTGAAACAGTACCTTTAGCGATGACATATATTCTTTCAGGTTAAAATCGCTATGTATAAAGATGGCAAGGAGGGGATGTTCCTTATCTTCAATACAACTGGACACAACAGAAGAAACTTCTTCAGGGACTCCAACATCATCAAGAGTTCATTCACAGATTTAACCGAGTCTACCAACTATAGTATGACAATATCTGGGTAATTTCTCTCCCACTACTCTAAAACTTTATTCCCTTATCTCCAAGTAAAATGATTTTGAAATGCAAATAGGGACGTAAACTGAAATTGTCTTTTGAAATGTAAAAAAATTAATTAATGATAAGGTTTCTCAAGGACAATAATATTACAGCATTTTATTAACAAACAATGAATCCTTTGTATAATAATATCTAAATGGACAGTGGACACCCCCCCCCCCAAAAAAAAAATTCTGTCTTAATATCGATACACAATTTCTGAAATATATCGCTTTTCGTCTGCTCAAAGCTATTTAATGATGTCACTTTTCTCAACCATAAAGTTTGGGAGGTATATACGGATTTATGACAAATATCTCCACTGAGGGACAATTTTTCTTGTTACACTGTAGACAGCAGAATCGTAGTTTTGAGATTGTATCCGCTGATGGCGGTCATTGTACCAATACCACTGGATGGATGGCAGCCATGAACAGACTGAGTAGCTGTTATACCGACGCACCTGTCCCTTACTTTCTGTTTGCAACGAAAACAAAAACAACGTTTAATAGTACGTTTCATGCCGTGTTTTAATGTATCAATAATGTACATTGTATTTGTGCTAAAATTAAGTTTTGTTCAAAAAAAAATCTCTGGGATGTAGATTTCAATTAAATTATTTTTTTTTCTATTTTAGACATGTCAGTTGCAGATGCATTCGCAGTTTTTGTGGGTAATTTTTTATCCAAATTCTATTAAAGTATTATTAATTTTAGAATACTTTTTTGTTGTTCTAAAACAATAGAACAGCAACATTTTAATTTTCAAAGATGCAAGATATATAACTAAAAATGGAGGATATATGCATTAATGTTACAAACGTACTATTTCTGTATTTCAAGTTGAGTTTATCACCCAACCAGTATTCGGAACATTTGTTGTTGGAAAATTGTACATTCGTTCCTTTACAACAGCTAGCAAAATAGATTATATGAGATACGAGGTTTCGTTTTTTAAAGTTTAGGGAAAGAGCGATACATGTGACTTTAAGAGATGAAGGAACATTTCTTTTCGTATTAATAATAAATACTATAGTATAGTGATCACGTAAAATCAGACATATGTGGTCTTTAGAACAACAAATTCTGTGTATAAGTTTAAGGGGGGGGTTACATTTTCCATTTTATATATTCTCATTTTATGCCGAAAAATGAACACAATAACCTTGGAGAATTTGACCATACTAAAAACTTAGGGAGAAAGAGTTGAGAACATTGAAGAGTAGTTTAATCGAAAGAAAAGCAGCAAAAGACTATTCTGATTTTAGTCAGAACAAGTTTGATTAGAGAGGCTTGAAAGGTTTTAACATATTCTTAAAAAAGAAGCAGACTTTACTTAATTTTCCTATAATATTTACGTAAAAAGAAAAAGGGAAGTTTCCCTCCCAATACTATACAGGTCTTAGCTAAGAAAATCTTAGTGGAGACTTGTGCTGAATTAAGATCTATTGACTATACCATCATCAGAGTCGTATTCCTATATAGGTGACTGTATTGATCAGCCCTGTAACTATGGAGGGGTGTGTGTAGAACACCTGGAAGATTTCACCTGCCAATGCCCATCTCAGTTTTATGGCAAAACGTGTGATAGTAAGTATTCGTCATTCTGTATAACAAAACCTTGGACCTTTATGAGGGCATGTTGTATTTTGGTGAAATGTTGGTCTAATCCTATTACTTTTCATATTTTTTAAATGTTTCTAAAAAAAAATTAAATTAATAAACTTTCAATATATTTGAAAAAAGTCAATAAATTTGACTGTACAGTATTTTACAATACTTCTTTGAGAAACATGATATAAAAAAACTCAATTTAATTTAGTTGACTGTCCATGTGCATATGGAACATGTCATGAAGTAACCGATGATGACGTCACAACCTCTGGAATTGTCATCAACGGGACGTTTATAAATAACTCCAGCTTTACGCTAGACAATGGACGTGTTCGATTGGCCTGCCAGTGTTTACGAGGCTATGAAGGTGTCAAATGCCATAAAAGTGGGTCACTTTTTTAAAAATAAAACTATATGTTACTTGTGAAATTGTTTGTTAATGAATATATGTTGATTAACCATCAAATACATGCAGATTTAATTTTTTAAGAAAATTTTTTTTACAGACGTTGATGATTGTATTGGTAATCCTTGCCAAAATGGAGGCGTGTGTGTGGACAAACTGAATGGTTACACTTGTGACTGTCCACTGACGGCACACGGTTCTACTTGTCAATGTAAGGGTTGTGTAATCTTCATAGAAACAGAATCATTAAAACTTACATCTTTAACTCTTAGGAGACATCTTAAATTTTAGTAAAAAAACAACCATACTCCAACCCAACCAGAATGGAGATACATGTACATGTATATCTTATTTGTTTGCTCTAAAACTGTTCTTTTTTTAATTTGTTGAAATGGTGTAAGCATCAACTTAATTATCATTTGTGTGATATTTTATTTTATACAATACAATAGCGACGTGAAAAAGATAGCAAGCTTTATAAATATGTACACATTAAAGGACGTCATAATATCTTTCCTACATACAGACAAAACACCAGAACAGGACAAAACTATGAAGACCGGTGGGGTGGTCGCCGTCGCCATCACGGTACCCTTGGTACTAATCCTCCTCGGCGCCATGATTGGGTATGGCGTGTACATTTACAGAAATCCCGAGGGATTCGGTCGATCTACCACATATAAACAGTTTGGTGAGTTACACTGTTGGTGCAAAGGACTATATTTTAATGACCAACACCTGACTTAAAAATCAAATATTTATAGAGAAATCTATAATTACATGTTCTAAACCAGGGAGAAGACTTGAAAACATTGATTACAAGATCACGTGCATTTTTAAGACGAAAAGTTTTATTAAAAATTGTCGAGCCTTAGGTCTGTCTCAATTTGATATGTTGGTATGTGTAGAATTAAAATATCAATGAAATATTTGAATTTTGTTCTGGGCAGGTTTGTGACGCTATATAGAAATGGAGAAATGTGAATTACTGAAAATCTACATCCAAATTAAACTTAATTTTTTTTTGTTGATTCACATTTTTAAACAGCATAGTCATGTATTTTTGTACATTTTCAGAAAATTTTTCCAGTTTTAACTTCCTTGGGGTGGGTGGGGGGGGGGGGGCATCGTCTCAAGCCAAGGTTTGGAGTCCACATATAGCTCTCTCAGAGGATCGTACATTTTGGCCTTGACGAGGTGGGGGGGGGGGGGGTATTAATTACCTCATGTATAGTTCTATTCGAACAAATAGACTAAGCAATGCTTAACATAAATTCAATTTCAAGTTACAAGGCAATGAAATACAATTAAAATTTTGCGTGTTTGTAAATAAAAGAAAACAAATACAGAGAAAACATATCCAACTGAATTATGGATGATATCTATAGATAATCCTGGTTATCACAGGGATATTTTCTTCTTTCCTAGCCATCGCCAGAGATTTTGTGCGACGAAGTTTCCGACGAATGTCTGGACGAAGACCGAAAGCTCCAAGAATTCTCCGAGAGCAACCCGACGGTCAAGAAGAATCTGGAAAGAAGGAAGAAAAAACAGGCTTCGATAATCTGGGATTTAATGAACCTACTGGAACTGGTGGCTCAGTCCCTGTTTATCGCAGAGAAAATTCGGAGATGTATGAGCTTTCGGCAAACGACCAGTCGGTGGTTACAGGACCTAATGCGTCATATGAAAAGTTGAACATTAACAAAGGAAAATCGGAAAACCAGTACCAGCAGTTAAAACACAGCCAGGAAAGAGGTGTTAGTGAACGCCCACGTCAGACGGGTCGGCAGGGTAGAGAGAAATACGATGACATGCCGCCAACATACGACGAAATAAAAGAACAATCAAAATACCAACCCTCCCGCACTGGGCATCCGGAGAGAAATCCCCAACTACAACAAAATATTCCACCGCCTGGCAAACCTCAATACCAACCGCGACATATAGAAAATAAAAATCCAAATCATGCGGCCACAAGTAACCAGAATCGACCACATCAACTAGACACACGTGGTCGACAAGAGGGCTATGAACCGCGTAATCAACGCGCAGGCAGCAACAACTCGACCAGTGAAGACATTCCGAACGATAGGTTTAGGGGTGGTCGATCTACGCAGGGACAAAGTCCCCCGTATGATGGGTATAATCTCCATCCGTCCTCAGCTTATGGGCAGAAATATGGTCAAAAATTATACGGTAGTTCACAAGCTGTTGACTACAACACAACAGAAAACATTCCGTATGACAGGTATCAGAATGACCGCTCTCCCTCGTCACCTCATGGACGACAGGAATATAACGCAGCTGATAGATACAGGGATGACATTTCTCCAACCTCTCCCTACGGACAGAACCA
>NW_026919186.1:0-15084 GCF_032062105.1 Saccostrea cuccullata | reverse complement strand
GCAAGATGTGTTTGTGAAACACTGATGCCCTATATGGTAGCTTTTGGTGAAATTGAAGTATTGTTTCTCAAATGCAATTCAGACTCCAAGGTCAAGAGATGAAAAATCTTGTTACCCAAAAGAAAGCAGTTAATTGTCTCAATGAATATACCAGTGAAATATGAAAGCCCAAGCCCTCACATTCAAACATTATAGCCAAGGTTAAAGATTTTTTATAAAATTTAAGTCAAATTCAAAGTTGGATCAATTTCAAAAGGTCAAATTAAAGATATACAGAGGAATGACTTGTTAGAAACACACATGTAAAATATTAATGCCTTAGCATTTACTGTTCAAAAGTTATGGCAAATTGAGTTAAAATTCAATTAATCAAGGTCAAATGGAAAAGGAAAAAAATATTTGTATCCATGGAAAGGCTTGTCAGAATTAATAAACACATAAACTTAAGTATGAAAACACTAGCACCATCTTCTAGGTTAAGGTATGGTAAATTGTTGCAAAAGTGGATCAAACTCCGAGGTCAAGAGGTCAAATTAGGTGGTCTCTAAAGAAAGGTCTCGTCACAAGGAAGGCACTTGTGAAATATGAAAGCCATACATCTTCAATCAATCAGAAGTTATGGGCAAGTTTTAAGTTTTTGCTAACAAAAACAGACAGATGGATGAACAGGACAAAAAACTATGTGCCCCAAATCTTCAATAAAGGTGACATTCAATTTGGTAATGCATTAATGAAATCAATTTTTTATTCACTTGTTGGGAATGAACTTAGAAAGGGTAATAACAATGGAAGAAATAAATTCATGGAAAAAGAGTTTCAAATGTGGATTTGTTCTCTTCTGAGCTGACTATTTATAATGCATGCATATAAATACAATAATGTATTTAATGTAGAATATCTATTTTAGGTAATAATAAGAAAACATTTGACGAAGAAAGAAATCAAAACTCATGTAGAAAAAGAGAAAAAAAAGCTGAGAGAAAAAGCCAAGACAAAACAGAGGCAGAGGAAGAAGAGGCGTGAGCTGTCTGATACAGAGAGTGAGGAGGAAGAAGAAGAGGCACCATTTAGAACTCCTGATTATGAAGAGTTCTACTTCCCTTGTAATAAATGGCTAGATAAAAAAGAAGATGATGGGACGATTGAGAGGCAGCTCAAGTGTATGAAGAAGCAATTTCACTACAAGGGAGAGGCCAGTCATGGTGTGTCTTCTTATCAAAGATTAAAAATAGCTTCATCATTACTTTTTTTTTCAATTTTTTAATCTCATTTTATTATAATATTAAGATCACTGTACTGCATGAATGACATATTTTTAAAACATAATTTCAATGAAAAAAGTATGCCGTAATTGAATATATGCAAGGAATCTTAACTTTAAAAAAGTTTTGAGAAAAATAACAATAAACTCTCTTTAAAACA
This sequence comes from Saccostrea cuccullata, assembly GCF_032062105.1. Lineage (NCBI taxonomy): Eukaryota > Metazoa > Mollusca > Bivalvia > Ostreida > Ostreidae > Saccostrea > Saccostrea cuccullata. Next base: position 13,662 of record NW_026919186.1, on the reverse strand, counting down.
GAAGAAAATTCTCCATGTATTTATTTCCTGCTACAGTGTATATTTGTTGTGATTATAGAAGCCCTTAACACAGTATACCAGATCATAGTCAAAACAGGAACAAAATCTTTTGCTGGGACTGATGCCAATGTTTACATACAGCTACATGGAAAGAAGGGCTTAGAAACACCTAGACTACCACTGGATGATGAAAAAAATAATTTTGAAAAAGGACAAACAGATGTTTTCAAAGTGAGTAAAAAGGATTGAAGTATGTTCTGTCTCTATAATAGAAAGAATTTCTAGGATTTAAAGGGGAAAAAATATTATTAAAGTTACAAAGTTTTCATGATTGTAGTAAGACTTTGACTGGAAAAATGCAGTTTTAAATTCAGTCAAGGAAATTTCAAGCCAAAAGTTCAAGCTGACAATAGCATTGAACTTGAAACAAACTTGAAACTGACTGTCTTTCCTTGCCTGCTACATTTTGTTAATGACCAATTTCTTTCAGAGTTTTGGAGTAGATGCTGACATTATAACTGTAGGTCTATGTGGTGATTGTACCCTTTCTTTTACCCAAAGAATTGTTGAAGAATAGTGTGCATGATTTTATTGTTCAGCCCTTAACAGTGCACTTTTCCTTACCCAAAGTACATCATGTCATATTTTAATTGTTAAACCTTTCACACTAGCCATAATTAAATGCAGTAATTTCAAATGCATTTCTATTTCTGAAAAATAATATATGTTTATTCTAAAAATACATTCTTGGTTTTTTAGGGAAAGTCACTTTTTGTGCTAAATAATTTTTTATCTGGAACATAGTTTCTAGCTCTCTCCTTGCACCCTTTCAATGCTCATGGGTTAAGGGTTTGCAGTGACATTGAAGTAATTTTCTAGGTTAAAAAATTCACTTCAAGGTTATACCAGATCTCTGCTTAAATTCTTGATATTCACTGATATACTCAGTATTTTCTCCCTAAATGGCCCAATCTGGCTCAAACTTCACCCATGGATAGCCTGTAAGTAATACGTTTATGGTAATGAACCTAGTTTTGAGATCAAATATTAAGGTCAAAAGTATCTCTAAGAAAAAAATATATTGTCAACTCAGAGTCTCCACCAATAGTCCAATCTGGTTCAAAATTATATCTAACCTATGGAATCCATGTTGGACTAAGGTCATAACCCCATTGCATATTCATTACCATTGAGTGCTTTAATTAAACTTAAAAAAAGAAATGTTCTTCTTTTCAAGTCCCTTCCAACCTAAAATCCTTTCCAGTACCCCGTTCCTTTAAGATGATTACCATTTCAATGATATCTTCTATATTGCAATTTTTTGATTGGAATTTCTCTCCAAAATTAAGATACTCTGTATTTCAAATTCTCTTACAGTATTCCCAAAATGATATGGTATTTAATTGATATTTAAAATCAATGGTAAATTGTCTTTTGGGTACATTTTTATTATGTCCTTACATTTTTTCTCATTTTTTTTACATTTCAAGGCTTTTGGTAACAACAAATTATATTTCCACTTTTGTTCCAAGAAAACTGTAATAGTATTTTTTTAACAATATTTGAATATCATGAAGAATCTACAATAGAATTTATAAATATAAATGTATATGCAAAACCAAATGCAGTAGAGTAGTCATATATATCTATAATTGATATACATGCCTTAATCTACCATTTTTACCCTACAGCTTGAGACAGTAGATGTGGGACCCTTAGCATTGGTGACAATTGGCCACGACGGCTCTGGACCTGGGGCTGGCTGGTTTCTAGATGAGGTAAAGTGTACATTATGATTGATCGTTTTTAAATTGATTTCAGTGAATGCCTCCAAAAATTGCCAAATTACATGTAAAGCAAATTACATGTAAAGCAATTAGATCATTTTTAAGGCCCCGTGAGCCTTTTATGTTTATTGAGACTAACCACTAGTTATTATGTCCTTTCATTTCACCTGTTTTCCATTTGTCTGTTCAACATATTAGGTCATATTGGTCCAGTATCAAGATCATAAATAAAATGAAATTAAGTCGGTTAGCTATAACGAAATTAAATTATATTTTATTAATACTTTTAAAACACTGTTGTACACAGTTTCTCATATATTCATTGTTTTACGACATTCTCAGGTGCGAGTTCGGAGATATATCCAGAAGAAGGAGGCAAAGGAGTACATTAAACGTGGTCGAGATAAGCCGCTTTATGAGGAGAGTGTGTTCCCTTGTAATCGCTGGCTCTCCAGCAGTGACGACGATAGGAAAATAGAGAGACAACTCAAATGTGACCAAAGAACTCTTCATTGCGAATAATATTAGCAGATTTTAAACGTGAAACGTAAACTTTTTTCTCTCAGACTTACATTAGAGGTGCTGGACTTGTCATTACTATAAAATCTGATTTTTTTATTACATTGTATTTTCAAAGAAATTAAATGCTCTTTGGCTTTATTAATTAATTGATAACTTTAAAATATGGTAAAAATAAGTGGAATGTTCGGCATTAAAATTGCCCCTTTTTTAAATGTTAGAGGTACATGTTTCAATACTCAATTATGATCATAGCAAGTTAAAAATTGCTCAGTTAAAAAAAAATTCTTTGTGAACTAAATGTGAAGGAAGCCTTTAAATTTTTTTATGCATATACATGTATATGGAGGCAGATTATTTTGATTAACTAAGTGGTACCAATCAACCTTACGCAAAGGCAGGGAATGGCTTTCCAAATGCCTATTGGATAAAAGTGATGCAGACAGAGTTTGGTCTGTCAAACTGAAAGTGAAGAGTAACCTTTTAAATTAAGAAAAGGTTAACATCAGTTATTTAAATTTTTTCCAACTCAAAGAATGGATTCTGGATCAAACAAGTACATGTAGTTGAAAACCATGCTAGTTCTAGAAGTCTCATCAAATTATCAGAAATCAACAAAAGGATAGAGGCAATTATTTCTTAATTCATTGACAGATTGCTGACTGATGGTAGCAGGTCTTCCATAGAACATCAACTACAAATGTATCAAATTTGATTCAGGTCAAGTCAAGTGTTTTGGCAACAATATCCCTTTCATGATTTTCACCTCAGATCATAACCAGTGGATCTTATTATCTTTTCAGTACAAACCAGTAGAGCTACATTCTCATCAGAGACTTTTCGTTAAAATTAGTTCAAAAGTGTGGCTTTGAAAATGCATTTATTTACACACACAGATTATTTTTTATAAAACATTTTTGTTACAAAAAAGATGATGTTTTGTATATGTATTTTGATATTGACTGTGATATTACGGTATAGTACTGCACATGCAGTGTGCAGGGTTTAGAGCTTCCTTAGTATATGTGCAGTAGAATTTTTATCATATTTTAAATAATTTTAAAATATTCAATTTCTCTAGTCAACCTATCCTGTATATCTACATGTTAGAAACCATTAATAAAGAAGCCAAGAAAAAGATTCAGTTTGTTGTACTGGAATTAAATAATAATATACACTGTATGATATCAATAATGCCACTCTTTTGTCTCTGTAAGCTTTATTTAAATATATAATTATATACAAAGATGAATGAAAACTATTAAAAAAGACAAATTAGAAGGCGAAAAATTGAATTGAATAATAAAATTGTCTTTGATATTTCATCCAGCATATTGTCACATATTGTCACATTGTAATTTTTGAATTTACCAACTGGTAATAAATACAAAAATTACAAGTTGTGATGTATTTTTAGTTATGTCTTTCCTGATATACTTTATTTTATCAAATTTAATATATACAACATTTACTAATTACTACCACCCAGTAAATTTAACATTTACAAAATGACAATATTAATTCGTACATACATATTTAATAACATCTCTCAATTTACAAAAATCTCAAACAGACTAAAATTATTTGTCTACGACATCAAATACTTAGAAAACCAAGGACCAAAAAGAATTTCAACTCTAGCATTTTTAACTTCTTAATTCACACAATGAATATGATACGAATCTATGACACCTAAAGCTATGGGCTTTCTGCCATGTTAACCAATCTCATTTCTGTAAATATATGTATTCTAACAATTTCTACATTTATTACATTTTTCAAACAATTATTTATTTATTTTACTACATATATGTCTTTATCAAAACAGAAAAGTTCATAAAATAATTCTTTAATACGAATACAAAGATATTTTCTTTAAAAAAATAAAACAGATGTGTTCACAAATAACACTTTTAATACTTCTTGCAGAATTAAATGCTGATGGAATTCGGGATTTCCTCCGGTAGAAGATATTCATACCCTCTCTCCAGCTTTTCGTTTCTTTCATGAATCTTTGAACTGATATTTTTCAGATCTTTTCTGAATCTGTAAAAAAAATAAACATTTTCAATTTTATATATATATATTTTGAAACATTGTATGTTGTTTTACCACTTTCGAAAATTTTTCATCTATATATAGATACTTCGCCATATACAGTTGAAGGGATTGAAATTTTGACCTTTGATCAACAAATACAATCTGCCACAGTTGAGGTTGAGTTGAGTTAAGTTGCGGTTGTAAACTTTTTATCTGAACTTCTGTACGTACATTCGTATGTATATATTTACACTTTAAAATTACTTTGTGCAAAACAAAACCACAAATAGTAAAATAGTTTTTTTTTTCCACAAGAATCTACTGGTTCATCGATAGGCGTGGTTAAAAAAATCACGTGCGGGGCGGGACGGAAGGCTAAAACAGATCTTGTAGCCCGTGAACTTGCGAAATCAAGAGCATATAAATTTAAGGAATAACGTCATTTTTTGGGGTTTTATGACAATGCATGACCAGTCGATTGGATTGCGTGATAATCGTCGGCGTTTATGTAAATTATTAAGCAAGCCAATCGACTGATCATAACATGAAACCAAAAAATAATTTCCTTAGATTACTAGAACTCTGATCTCATGACAGCAAGTTACAGGTAACATGTCTACGGATTTCATGTAGTTGTAAAATATATGAGGGATTCTAGGGACCAATATCTGTATAAAAAAACTGTTTATCGACCCAAATTTACACCTAGGGTGAAAATAACAAAAATTCCATCTACAAACATCATGGACAATGTGACTACAAGGACTTTCAATAAACAGGATGTTTTGTAGAGAATTAGCTTACTATGCCTAAATTGTGTGAGAATAAAACAGGAAAAAGAAAGCGTAACAGACTTACGGTTTCTTTAGAAAAAAATGGACATAAACGTAACATTAAGATGCCTTACTCTTCCACAATCGCTACTGCTGGCGGGTCATAAATATAGTTTACTTCAAAGTCCCCGAGAGCGTTAGTACTTCGTTCACTCAGGATCTTCCCGATAATCATAGTCTCCAGAGTGGAAGACCTGTCAACAAGAGCCTTCACTACTTCCTCTTCCTGCAATGGCCTCTAGATCAAAAAAATCAAATAGATCAAATTTTAGTAACCCTGCCGAATAAATAAATAAAATATAAACAAACAAATTCAAAGATTCGTGTTTCTGCGCTTTCGACGTCGTCGTTGTTGGGATGTGATTATTATGAAACATTGGCGTCTGAATTAAGGGAGTGCGATAAGGTGTGGGGTGGGTCGAACTTCTTTCAGTATCAATTCTTTTCCAAACACTACCCGTTACCCCTTTATTGACCTAAACTGCAACGTGTCTGTGTAAAGTAGAGGGGGTTAACGTACGTACGACCAAATTTTCATTGCCTGTGTTATGTCTAACTTTGCTAAAGGAAGTGGGGAGGGGAATAAGCCCCCCCCCCCCGGTTTCGACGCCTATGTGGAATATTGTCTTGTTTGTGTGTCCTGTCTTGTGCATCATTTAGAAAAACTAAACATATACAGTTGTAGAATTTAAAAGTTATATAAGAAAGACTTCAAAAATGTTAAGCTACACCTACACAAAAATCAAGGACGTGGGGTCAAATATCATTATAAAATGTACATGTGAAAAAAATGGCGATAGCTTTGTGTCTTATCAAATCAACTGAGAGAGACTTGAATGCGAATGCAGGTGATGAAGGTATATTGCTGTATATACTAAGGAAAGGGAACAAGACGATTGAAAAGTTAGTCATCTTGTTTGTCATATAGATTGGTTGTTAGATGACCATGATTAATTTACCTTCTTCCTCAAGGAGAATATCTAAATATAAATTTAAAAATACACGTATATATGTGAAACAGATGTGTCAGACTCTGTGGTATCTTTGATCTCAAGCTCACCAGGATATATCGCATCGATTTGAGAATGGAAATAACCATTGTTAAATGACAATACGTCGTCAATATATCTAAATGTGGAGTTGCAGCCACAGGAAGTGTTTTATTTTCTTTTCACGTATAAGGATTTGAGCAAATTCTACTTCTAATGAATACAAAAATAACGGGGCTTAATTGGTACCGATGAGAATTCCAAAAGATTGTTGGAAGACGTGACCTCCAAAAACACATAGATATTGTCAATCAGAAACTCAAGCATCTTCTTGATATCAACTTCATACTACTTGTATATACAATTAGATTATTTTTTAACAAAATAATTTTGCAAATGACCAATGACATGGTAAGTAAATGTGCGGGTTCGATTTTCATTGCAAAATAAAGCAGCTATAAATGCCTGGACTTTAATTGTTGTATAGCAAGTTGAAAAGCGGTGTTTGTTGTTGATTTTGATCAAATGTTGTGATTTCAAATGTTCCACAAGTTCCTTCGAATTTTTACGTATCCACATCTGATTTACACCACTTCTCAAGTATATTGTTGCACAATACTCTTAAAGTCTCTCCTTCAATTCTGTTAATATCATAGTGAGGAGTAAAGAAAGAACCTACAGTAGGTAAAACATTGACAGGAACCCGTTATGTATCTGTGTTTGTAAGGATATTAATGAAGTTAAAGGTGTCATATATATGTTCTAAATTTTGAATTTATCGGGTGGGAGTACTAAATTTTGTGTATTTACTCCCACCCGGTAAATCAAAATTTAGAACATGACAGAAGGTCATAATATATAAATATTGCATGTAGTTGAGTGTACCATTGAAAATTTGCACCCCAAGAAAATCATTGTCAACCGAGGCGCAGCCGAGGTTAACAATGGTTTTCGAGGGGTGAATTTTCAATGTTACACTCAACTACATGCTATATTTATTATATTATAATGAATGTTTTATACAAATACATATAACAGTGAACCATGTGCGCATTATTTCTGCGCAGTCGCTATTTTTTGGAATACCACCCGTCGTCAAGCTGTTGCTACGCTGGAGGGCGTGGCTTCATTATTCAGCGGTTAATAGTGTTTTTTAACAAGTGTTTCTAGACCAATCAGATTCAACTAATTTGCATGAAAGTATAATATTAGAAAATAGCTCTTCAGAGCTAATGTTATTTGTTGATGTATCCGACCTTAATTAAATATTATCTTATCTTATGCGACTGCATGGAATCAAAAATATTAGCAAAGTCACGCGCACTCGAATTAGTCCAAAATTCTCGGAAATGCATATATCTCACTTTTTATTATGGTAGTTTTGTTACTTCATGTTTATTTGTAAATACATTGGTCAGTACCTTATCCTTTGGGGGTATTCCATTCAATTTTGTTGGATAGTTCGGGAGAAATCCATAGGTATCGTACTGTGGAAAGTTGACGGCAGCATGTACTACACTACTGTTGTAAATAACGGAAGTGAACACAAGTATCAAGTCCTCTGCTGAACTGAACTTCCCGTCTTTGAATGGAACGCCCTAATATATATAAAGAAAACTAGGGTTTGTTTCATTGAAAGAAATTGAAACTGGGTACCTAAAGGATTTTAAGGTAACCCCGAATCATTTTTTCATCATAGCTGGGTAATCATAGGAAAATAACTTCAACAATTAAATTTAACAAGAGGCCCACGAACCTAATTTGTCGACTGAATTTCATGTAACAACTTCACAGCAATTAAATCTGGTTCGTGCTTTAATTCAGAGGCCATGGAATTCACAATTTTGAAAGAGGCACCGTTGCTTATCAAACTATACACTAAGCATGCTTACTTTGGTCAAATAAAACCCAGAGGTAGACGAGTATAACAAAGAGAAAATGCATTTCCACTTTATAACCAGTTGTGCACCGAACTCCACAGGAACCATTGAACCCGAAGTCACGTATTTCGAAATTTTGGAAATTTTGATATAAATTTGATTTCATCATTTATGGTTGATTAATACCAAAGAGCATATTTCAAAGCATTGATTTATTTTAAGACAATATACCCCCATACCCCTAACCCAGGGGCCTTGAAATTACGAGGTGAAAGAGGTACCTTTCTTCATCATAAATATGTACCAAGATCATTAGCATAATACCCATGAGCAAAGGGAAAAAATCAAAAATTTCATGCATTTTCACAATATAATCATATATACACCTAACACCAGAACCCTTGACATTCACAAATTTGGAAAAGGCATCCTTTCTCATCATAACTTTATACATAGTGATTTCGTTTAATATCAATGTACCAGGATCACGAAACAGTCTTAGACTTAAGTAACGTTTTACTAATTTTAGTAAAACATGAATATTTTGACTTAAGCATAAGATGTTTCGCGACCCTGGGGCCAGGAGCAAAGACGAAGATTTTTCAAGAATTTATATCAATAGACATATATTACTTATAATATAATATAACACTAGAACCACTAGCCCTGGGGTCATGAAGTTCACAATTTTGGCAGAGGCATCCTTATTCAAAGTAACCGTCTACTTGGTTAGCTTATTCCATACACAGGAGCAGAGAGGAGAGGAATTTTAAATAATGTATTTTCACTATATAATCAATAGAGCTAACACCATAACCCGGATCAAGGGGCCATGGAATTCACAAATTTGGAAGAGGCATTCTTGCTCATTATATAAACCTGGTTATAGTTTATTTAATATCCAGGAGCAGAGAAGATTTTCAAAGAATTCATGCACATTAACTATATAACCAAAAGAGCACCGCCTTAACACTAGAGCCCTTGATCCTGGGACCATGAAATTCATGAGGCATAACAACGTACTTGGTTAGTTTATTTAAAAAGCCTGAGCAAAGAAGGCGATTTTCAAAGAACTTATGCATTTCACTAAATAACCTATAAAGCCCCGCCCTAGTACTAGAACCCCTACCTATAGATTTCACAATTTTAGAAGAGGACTCAATGCTGATTACAAACATGCTAACAGTTTGACTTATTTAATGTCCAGGAGTAGAGAAGAAAATTGCATTGATTTAAGTGGTTTTTGCATTACCCCTCAGGCCCAAGGGGTGCAAGGACCTTGAATTTCACGATTTTTGTTCCCCTTGACGTATATAGATGGTTTTTACCAAAATTGGTTGAGTGGTTGCAGAGTAGAAGCTGAAAATGTTTAAGTATTAGCGCACGACAGACGATGACAGACAAAAACAGATAACAATAGGTCACTTGAGTGAACTCAGTACCCGTGAATATGAAGTTTACAAGTCTGATAGAAAACACCCTCTAACTTTTTATAATAGTTGTACATATTTTGCCTGTCAAGTACATTTTACATGTACCCAGGAACAGAGAAAGCATTTACTAAAGATTAGAATACGGTCTTCCTATATAGTCAGAAGAGTCTCACCCACGAGATCCCCCGAGGCTTAGCCATGCATTAAAAACTTTTGGTGGGGTCACCATGCTCATCGTTACCATGTAAATATTGACTGCTAATAAGCAGTTGCAGAGAGGATTCAAAATAATATATTAAATTTTACATTGCACATGTTTAATACATCTATAATATATAGAATAACCCTCCTTTCTATTTTAACCCATTGGGCCCTGAATTTCACAGTTTTGGTAGAGGAATCATTACTTATCATTTACTTAGTTTGTTCACTAATCAGACCCTGATGCAAAAATGATTGCAGAAAGAAATACATGTCCAATGTTTTATTTTAGCAATGTCACACTAAACCGTACAATAGAAACCCTGAAATGAGGCCATGAATTTCTCTATTTAGTTGATTTTTATGGTCTTTATAGAGAAGAACCGGAAAATGTGCACACGATACACAGCGCCATGCCAGCAATCTGATGTTGTTGGGTTTTTTTTTCAGATAATAAGGAGAGGTCAATTTTCGCAGACACCATACATGTATAACACGATTATCCCAAAGATGTGCAATGTTATCAAATATATTATATTTCACATTTGAGAAACCTTTTTCATAATAATAGCTAAATCTGATTGAAAACAATAGCATTGTTACCAAAATTCCGCAACATTCTTCACACTTTGGCATTGTTAATTCACGTCCAAAGTTTTGAATTTCAGCATCGTTGTTAATTTCATCAGGTGTATCTGTTGTATAAAAGAAAGCTAACATTACAATTAAAAGAATACATATGACTCAAAATTAAGTTACAAATAAAAAAGTGTGATATCTACGACTATGTTTCTGTTTCTTAACTTCGAATCTCAGTCAATTGTTTTGTCTTTTGTTTGATCTAAATATTATCCTAAAAATTTATTTTTAAAACCAGATAAAGGAATACGCACCGTAGTAGAGATGGACATACTTGGTGACGTAATTTCGAATAGCCTCAAACAATTCAAGAGTATCGTCACGCTGATAGAATGTTGGTAGAATTTTTCCATCCTTGCAATATAACTGTCAAAGTATGTTTCAAACGAAAGAATTTTAACATTTCAATGCGTAAAACAGATTAAATTTAATTTACCTTAGGTATATAAAATTCTATGTGAATTCCCTTAAGCACAATTCCATCGATTTCTATGACAGGTGCATGGACATGCTCATTTTTACCCGTCAGTCAGGTTTAAAATGACATGCCGTGATGAATAAGGCTAAAATATTTTATTTTTTTCTGTACAATTACACTATATATTGAGATAACGTTAGCTCGACATTATTACAGTGTACATTTAAAATACGTGATATTGACTTTATCTGTGTAATAGGTGATGCCTTTATAAAATTACAGTTAAAACTATTTTTTTATATTTCAAAATTTAAGGAAAAATGTATGAAAAAAATTAAACTTTGGAAAAATTGTCTTTATTACGTTGGCATATTGTAGAGGAGCCCGGTGACGGAGTTTGGTATATTGGAACGAATGACACTGTAGTTTTATGTGGCACCTCCACAGGCACTTGTTTCGGAAATAAAATTTTAACCCATATTTGTGTTATTATTATAATACTATAGGTTAAAAATTTATTGCCGAAACAAGTGCCTGTCGGCACCTCTAAATAGAACGTGTATCACGCCAATGTATTAACTGCATCTTTTTATAAATATTGCTGAAACAACTTTTATGTTTATTACTCTGTGTAGCAAACAATAAAAAATTTTTAAATATAATTTGAATAGAAAAGTGGGCTGCTTATGGTGACGGAGTTTGGGTACTCGGGATATTGACCATTTCTGAATTGTGCGTAAATATACTTGAAAATTAGAAAAATGACTGAAAGAATTTGGCACGGATTTTCTGCTGCAAATTTGCCAAAATCGTGTTAAAATGTCATTTAATAAGGTCAAAAATACTCCTAAAAACTAATGAAGAAAGAGTAATGATGTTACAAACCCCTCTTTCTTTCAAAAATTCTGGATAGGTTCCTTCTACATCCATTCTCCAAGAGGTCAGCCTATTCCAGCTCAAGGTACGCAAGGCTTGTCTATGTCACAGCGGCCTATGCAAGGTCAATTAATATATAGTCAAACTATGTCATGTCAACCAATGTCAACTCAAATAGGTCAGCCTATCCCAGATCAAGGTATGCAAGGCTTGTCTATGTCACAGCAGCCTATGCAAGGTCAATCAATATACAGTCAAACTATGTCGTGTCAACCAATGTCAACTCAAATGACACCTGGTCAACCTATATTTGCACAACCAATGTCGACCCACTCAGTGCAAGGTCAACCTTTACATGGTCAACCTATCAGTACCCAAACAATGTCCACCCCCTCAGCACAAGGTCAACCTTTATTAGGTCAACCTATGCAGAATACATATGCAGACAAGAACATGCAAGGTCACATGTACATGCAGGGTCAGCCTATTCCAAGTCACCCTGTTCAAGGATCTTTATGGTCGGGTCAACCAACATTGATTCAATCCAGTCAAGGTAGGATTATGCCATATCAGTATACCGTACCCATGGCAACTCCACACAGTCCTCAAGGTATGTTTCCATCTCAATACCCTAATGTACCATATCAGGCAATGAACCAGCAGTATTCTCCTATACCTCCAGTGTCACAAGTATATGCTAACCAATGGATGCCATTTAGTGGGATGCCGTTTTCGGTGCCCCCACCAAGCATTCCACAAGTAAGTCAGTTTCAAGGTTATGGTTACCCATGGCAACAAAATCCAGGTAATCAAATGCAACCAAACCTTTGGAACATGGTACAACAAAATCCAGGTAATCAAATGCAACCAAACCTTGGGATCATGGTACAACAGAATCCGGGTAATCAAGGGCAACAACACTGTGGTAATATGGTGCAACAGACTCAAGAAAATAATCAGCAGCCTCAAACAGGTAATCAGTTATTGCAAACGCAACCTCAAATAAATAATAAACAACCTATCAATCAAGGTCAACAACTGGCGGTAAACCAACCTGCTCCAATAGCACCCCAGAGAAACAGAGGAGGACAGAATCGTCAGATAGATGATAAGGGACTGAAGTATGATGGAAAAGATAATTGGTTAGGATTTAAGCACAAATTCGTGTATGTATCGTGGGTGCAAGTGTTCCTATGATGTCATTTGTCAACTTGTCTGATAGTAAAATAACGCTGTTTAGGAATCAGAAGGTTGGTATGGTTTATGAGATAGATGAGATATTTTCAGTTGGAGTGAGTGACCAGAAAGATACCTTTCAAACAGCACAGATAAAAACTACAGAAAATAAAGAACTCCCGGAATACCTAGAAGGCATGTATCAAAGTTCCTGTTCAGAGTTGAATGAAGTGCAGCAACGTGAATTGAAAAAAATTATTGATACAGTTTGCTGATGTTTTTTCTGCTCACGAATTTGACTTAGGCAATTTTACAGCTATTGAACATGCTTTTGATACAGGGGATGCAAACCCAATTAAACAGAAGTTCCGAAGGACACCTACTTCCTTTGAAGGAGAAGAAGAGAAACATCTAGAGAAGATGCTGAAAGCTGATGTAATAGAACCGTCTGTGTCAGAATGGGCGTCTTCTCCTGTGCTGGTGCGAAAAAGAGATGGTAGTGTGAGATGGTGTGTGGATTACAGGGCACTAAACAAAGTGACAAAAAAAGATGTCTTTCCTCTGCCTCTCATTGAAGAATGCATTGATACCTTAACAGGCAACATGTGGTTTTCAAAACTGGATGCCACTAGGGGCTATTGGCAAATTAAGGTAAAAGATGATGACAAATGCAAAACAGCATTCACTACCAAATATGGATTAATTCAGTTTAAACGCATGAGTTTTGGGTTAACAAATGCGCCAAGTACCTTCTCAAGAGTAATGAATTTAGTTCTTAGAGGGTTAAACTGGAAAATAGTTCTGGCTTTTCTGGACGATGTATTGGTTTTAGGAAAAAGCTTCCAAGATCATTTACAAAATTTAGCTGAAG
>NW_026919185.1:0-15329 GCF_032062105.1 Saccostrea cuccullata | reverse complement strand
AAAAAATTTTTCCCAAAAAACTGGAGAGCTGGAGAGCTTTAAGGTTTTTTATTTTGATAATGGGATTCAACCACTAAAGGTTTAATCTATTTATCAAAGTGAAATAAATAATTGCTGTCTGGTCTGGTCAAAAATACATCGGGTTCATTGGGCAATTTATACTGTGTTTAACAGTTCCATTTATAGTTTGGGGATATTAGTAGCACCTAGCAAGGGAACTCTGACGTCACGGCACTTATTCGTCATCAGTCTGCGTTGAAACTTTTACCCACCCTCCCATCCCTATCAAACAAGGGTCGACTGGGTTTTTTTAGAATTGCGTGTTAATTTCAATATAAATTGGCCGCATGTAGTTCACATTTGTTTAGTTTCTCCGAAGATTTGTTCCAAGTTTTTCGTCTCTTCTTTTCCTTTTTTCCGTAGAGTATTTTTTTTTCGTTTCAGATCGATTTTTTAAGCCAGCTGCATCATTACAAGGAACCCCTCGTCATGGCCGCTTGATTGCAGCAACCTTACATACCAGCAGTTCACGCCAGGCATGCGTAAATTGGGCTTACCAGTAGGCTCATTGAACTCTAGCTTTTTTTCAACATTTTAACAAATGTTTTTAAGTATGGACATCTACGGAAGCCTGTTGGTGCACGTACGAAAAATATTTTATCTGGCGGCCGCCACTTTTTATTTGGCGACCGCCTCATAATTTATCTGGCGGCAGCCACTTATTATTTGGCGGCTGCCACATATATCTGGCGGCCGCCACATAAATGATTTTGCAAAAGGTGAATGTTATTGTATCTTTATTGGGTTAAGAAGATGGATGATAAAAAAGTTAATGATAAAAAACGAATTCTTAAATATTCTTAGAAATCCAGAATGCAAAACTTTATTTAATTCTCAACCAATCATAGCTTACAGCAAACACAAGAATATAGGTGACGAGATAATCCGGTCTCACCTAAAACTAACACCAGATATTATGTAGCGGCCGCCATATAAATTTTTTGGCGGCAGCCATATATCCCGCGAAATAAAATATTTTTCGTACGTGGCACCAACGGGCTTCCGTAGACATCTGTGCCCATGCAGGGTTCACATTTTTTCTAAGGGTGCCATTACAAAAGACAGTATATTGATGCCTCTGCTCCTTCATTTAAGCGGCCGTGGCCCATTCAGCCAAATAAAATATTAATCACTCATTACATTTTATTCTGTTGTTTGATACAACAATTCAACTAGTAATCCCTGCTTTTAAGGTTATTTCATCTTTGATAAGAAATGTAAGATTGTCTCGATTCCTTAGGGGATAAGAATTATGTGGTAAAATGCATTGCTGTAATAAAGTTTCCAAATACTGGGGAGCTAATCCATACACTCTTTTTATAAAATAACACAAGTTTTTGTATGTTTCGGAGTGTATCCCAGGCAGGATCTTCATAAAGCTTTGTTCTTGATGAATTCTCTTGTCCGTTATTATTCGTTCAGCTGCAATTTGAACATATTCGAGTAATTTTGAACTTCTATTTAAGTAAAATTATCCCATACAATGTCTAAGTATTCAAGAACAGGACGAATAAAACAAATATTTATTTAAGCATCCCTGAAGTGTGTACTTTAACATTCGTAAGAGATCCCAATTCATCACACCGGATGACAATATCAATAAGTGGGATTTCCATAAATACCATCCTGTTGAAATTTTATTCCTAAACGAGTGTTTCAACACTTTGAATAGCAGGCCCATCTTCACCAATCTTAATTTTTGGATGGCAAATGTTTTTTTTTTTTCTTTTGAATTATTTGATCTTTTGTTTGTATTCTAGATTTTCCATTCGTATTGTATTACATTGTATTTCTTATTTGTATTGTAATTTATTTTTTTATTTGATTCCATAAATTTTCATTTGAACTTTATCCGAAGGATTTTTGAGAGAGAGAGAGAGAGAGAGAGAGAGAGAGGGAGGGAGAAAGAGGCGGTAACTTTCATTATTTTAATCCACCCCATCCCCATTTCCAAATTCCCAACCCCCAGATTAAAAGTTTTCTTTGGAAGTTTCAATATTAAAAATAAAACGAAAAACTTCTGAATATTTTCAATTGATTCCATCAAAGTAAACAAAAAATGAATAAGTGCCTGTACTGAGGAAATTTTCTATTTTTATATCGATAGATTTTACTTTCGTTTTGTTAGTCCACTAGTGGGGATTTCCTCAGTGTTGTTGTTCATGTAATGTTGTTCGTGGGTAATTTATACATCAAACCTGAAAGGTAAAGAATTTAATTTCTACCGTGTCATGTATCAGCTTTAATTAATTGATTTTAATGTTCAAAATACACTTCACGAGCTTTCATTCATTTGACAATTATTTAAAAAAAATTCCAGATAAGTATATGCTATTTATAAATATTTTACTAAGTTATCGTTAATAGTTGTAAACATATTGAGCCTTATATTTATATTTTTTCATACAGCACTTAGATTTTATAACTTAATTAAAAGAACAAAGTGTAGCCATGTATTTTACTACCGCTGCACAAACCAGACAATGACGTGCTGCTGTCTTTAGATAAATCAAGGGGGGGGGTGAACCTTTCAATTACAATATAAACGATTTCCCTATTTCTAATGGCTAATGTATGGGCACATAGACCAACAATAGAGAAATTGAAATTCAGAAAGTAAACCAGAGAAAGTCATTAATTAAAAAAGAGGTCGTTTTAACTTGAAAATTTTAATCCCTACTTTCGATTTTATGAGGATTTACAAATTTATATACAGTGGACCTTGTGCATGCTTCTATCTAGATTTGAAGTTTTACATAGCAAATTAGGAATATATTTGAAATGTTGTTAAGAACATTCTTCCCAAAACAGAAAAATCATGATTAGTCATATTATTATGGAAGTATGCTCAGGTAATGTAGAATCAGATTTGTTCAAATTAAGGTTTTGTAGAGTGCGGCCACATTGAGCGATCAAATTTTTTACTTTAAAATATATAGGGGGAAATCTTTTAAATTCTTCCGCTGGAGAATAGCTAAGCCATGTTTAGTAAATAATGATATGGAAGCATCTTGGGGGAAATGTAAATTTAAGCCCCCCCCCCCTCCCGTAAACTTTTCAGTACTGACATGATTTGTGCTTTT
This sequence comes from Saccostrea cuccullata, assembly GCF_032062105.1. Taxonomy (NCBI): domain Eukaryota; kingdom Metazoa; phylum Mollusca; class Bivalvia; order Ostreida; family Ostreidae; genus Saccostrea; species Saccostrea cuccullata. The sequence continues at coordinate 12,186 of NW_026919185.1, read as the reverse complement.
TCTAAGTCAATGTGATCAGGTGAGCAATGTGACCCATGGTTCTTTTGTTATTTTAAACTTTAGATAAAACATTGTCTTGCTTAGATTACAACGGGAAGGAACAAGGAATCAAATAAATTGTATATATTTAATAAAAAAATAATAATCACAAGCTAAAAATAGAGGCGAGGAAAAAAATGAAATTGCTCGATCTTTTCATCAATTGATACAGACATATGTTGCAGTACTAATCGATGTTAAACCCCGCACTTTTATATATATTGTTGTACTCACTACTTTCTGTTGTGAAAAGTAAGATCTAAAAGAAACTCCGGATGAATTGCCAAGGAAGAACGCTTTAAACTCTTTGTTTTAATCATTTTTATATGATGGAATGAAATGGTTTTATAAAAAACGTTTACAAAGCTAAACGTTTTACTAGCCGACTTAGAATATCTTTTTCTTTTTTAAAATTATTCTTGGTTTCCAAAGAAGCAATAAGGGATAGAACTTGTAGGGAATTTTCATCTCTATAAGGTAGTTTGAAAAATATTGATTAGCTTTATAATGATAGCATATCCAAATTTGTTATGATTAACTACAGAAGTTTTACCCCTAACACCTTCATGTAAATTATCGATGTTTCCGGCTTTTTTTTTTTTTTGGTTTGATCTGCTAATATTTTTAGTTTTTTTCCCTACTGCTCGTTATCTGTTTGGAGATTTGAAAACCCCTGATATCAATAAAGGAAATTAAGAAAATGAGTTTTCAGTTAAATTAAACAGTTTAATGGAGGGGAAACCGGAATTTTAAGTGGAAGTTTTGTACATTGTACTTGTAAAAAGACATGCTTAGCGAGGGTTTACAATTCACATAAGTATTTATATAAACATGACAGACATGGCTTTTTGAGATTATTGTTAAAAGTAATAAAAATTTCTGTAGTCGAACAAATTAAGAAAAAAATTCATGGATTAATGAAAATGATAAGTTGCTAATCAAGCTGGGTAATTTTTTTAACCAATATTTTTAAAAAAAGAAATAAAAATCATGCAATGTTCAAAAAAAGAACCAAATAAATGCAAAAGAATAATGCTTATACTCTAGTAAAAAAAAAAAACCTTATATGTACAGTATGTCATTTATATATGTTGTAATCCCCAAAATCTGTTATCATTTTATCTTTTTTTGTTGTTTCTTTTTTTTAATATCTCATGTTGCTGCTATCAATTTTGAATTTTTTGTATGTTTTTCTCTTTTTTGTATGCCCTGATGGGCCCTTAATTGGTATTAAAAATCTTATCTAAAAAAGAATATTATATGGACTATTTTTGTAAACTGGTTTCAGATAAAAACAATCCAGTACACTTCTTATTAATAGAAATCATTTAATTAATTTACTTTATTTTATTAATTTGTTTAAAAAATAGAAAATTCCGGTATTTATATGAAGATCATGTAATGAGCCACTATCTGCAGACTTCAGTTTGTGTTGATAATTAAATCTCCAGTAGAAATATTTTAACATAGCTGATTTCGATCAAACATCATCATTTATTTTAGTCTTTTAGGACACATCGTATGTGTTAGGTTCATCGATATTCTGATAAGAGAGATAACTTTTAATGACATTTTCTTTATTCCTTTATAGATTTGCTAAGTCTAAAGGTACTTGGACACAGATTTGAAGTCAATATTTTCTCTATAATATTACGCTTTACATATTTTAATAGCATTTCACACAAAAATTAATTAAAAATCTTATTTCATTTAAAAGTTATCAAAACTTCCAATTTTTTGGCGGGTTTGATTGACACATCCTTGCACTTTCCCAAATTTTAACCTTATTCTTAATCCTTAGGAAAAGTTGCAATCTTGTTGTGTATTAATGAGAAATCATTAAAACTTTTATCCAAAAAATTAATTTTTTAGAGTAGAAATGTTAGAAAGAAAAACTCCTTCCAATATGTCATTCCGAACTAAGAGTTGCGTACAGATTTTACAAATGAGCACACTGTGTTAATAAAGTTTTTGTAAACGGGGCACAGTTCTGTTATTATTGATGTTTACAATTCCCCGGGTGCGTTCAATCGTCACAGTTGTTCCACAACTGCACGGATAAATATGTTGTGTGTTTGTTTTGCTTACGAACATTCTATCAATTTTCTGGATTATAGTATTGATATTTTTCATTTATACACAACGAGATTGCCACTTTTCCTAGGGATTAAGAATAGAATTAATTTGTGAAAGAGCAAGGGGTCAATCAAACCCGCCAAAAAATTAAGATTTTTAATTAATTTTTGTTTGAAATGCTATTAAAATATATAAGTGGTAAATTAAAGAAAATAATAACTTCAAATCTGTGTCAATCCCTTTTAAAGTGTATTTTTTGTCCAATCTGTACAGTTTCTGTTAAACTTTTTCATTGCGTTTTATATTTGGTTTTTAATGGCATTTAGACCATTATATATTTATACAAAAATGAAAATCAATCCCCCTTTTTTAAAGTTTGTACAGAATGAAATTTGAAAATGTTCTTTTTTAGCTATTGGATTTTCTTCCTTTTTAAATATGTCATAGAATTTTGTATTGTATTTTAAGCGAGTTTTTTTTTTTTAATATTAAAACTATTCTTAGCGTAGAAGTTCAATGATAAATATTTTTAGTCGATAAACCGAAATTATTGGGGGATTTTCCTCCTTTCTTTTATTTAGCTTAAATATTTTACTGAAGTTCAGTGCAAATTTTCAGTCTTTTAGTCCATAATGAATTGATTTTTTTTTTTAATAGGTCTACTTCTTATAGACTGGTCAAAAAAAAAAAGCAGCCTCCATTATTGCAGTAGTCTAAATCGTCTTAAAAAGGATGTGGAATGTGTATATTTCATGAAAGAAATTTCCAGCGAACTTGATAATATAAATATATTAAGTTTGGACTTACACGTGAGATTAAGGCATGGCGAATCCCGGAAGAAATAATTTTTCAAATATAACACAAAATGGGACGTTTCAAAATACAGGAGTTTCAAATACAAACGGGACAGAAAATACAACTAATCAGGAAAACACTGGCGAGCAAGCTTCTAGAAGGGGACCCCAACCAGCAAATGTTGATATCAATTTCGATACGTCGGCACTGTTCGGCGAAAATTCGTTGAGTGATATTCTTGGACAAGGAGAAGCAAAAGAAAACTTTGAAGCTCTTCTGCAATCAGGTATGTATGCAAATTAATCGTTCCTGTGTGATTTCATGGTACAGTTTGTTTCAAGTTATGTTTTTTTCCACGAAATTTATTTTTGTCAAGGTCAAGGGGAGGATGGGAGTAATGTTAGGAAGTTTTTAGAAAGTGCTGGTATCCCCGCCTCTGCAATGGAACCCACTCAACAAGGAGGAGGTATGATACAATCTTTATATTCATGTCACGGTGTACATGCATACCAGTGTCATCTGCAAAAATGAAAAGCTTATGGATGGATAGATTGATCAACACCAATAACACTGAAGACTTAATTGACATTTTTCTTTGGTAACCCTTTTGGTATTGGAGGATTTTTGGGAGGAATGGCGGGGATGGGGGGGGGGGAGGAATGGGTCTTTTTAGGTGGGGGGGGAGGTTCCATAATGGGAGGAGGTGGGGGGGGGATATACCTCAATCAGCCATGTCCCAAGGTGGAGGCATGATGAATGGTCATGGACTTGGAGGTGGAATATCCCCCATAATGAAAGGGGAATCAGGTGGAGCACCTACAATGAATGGGAGTGGTGCTGGATCAGCACTCCATATCCTTTCAAAAAACCAACCAAGAAGAAGAAGAAGAAACATTTCCCCTTTAAATTTCACCCCCAATTTCAAGGAGGGTATTTCCTCCATAGAAAGTCACCAGATACTCAAACTAGAATTCCAAAGTCAATGGTTTCCCAATATAAAGATAAAAATTCCCAACATCTAATTGTATAAATACCCTAAATGAGGAGACCAGGAATGCAAGGTGGCGTGTTAACATCAACCTCCTCATAGGTACTCAAGGTCAATCCCAGGCATCAGGACAAACTGGGTAGTGAGTACATCGGCAACAGACAGTGGGAGTAATCACATAGATGCTAACTCATTAAATAAAACAGGAGGAGGTAAGAGGATGCCAGTTATCTTTTAAAAAAACCTTTAAAAAGCTTTCTGGTAACACATCAAAAGTCTTATTTCTTTGATTATTTTTCCCAGTGGGTTTTTATGGATACAAGATTAATTCAGACTAAACCTTTTTTGCATTTGTTTTGGACTGAATTGAATATTTTTCTCTAATATTTCCTTTTAATGTTTACTGTGATTTATTATAGCTGGAAGCAAAAAATGCAAATACTGGCTAAAGTTCCTGGAGTGGGTGGGCTAAAGGATGAGTGGTCAGTCTGGATTAGTTCCCCCGGGGAATGGGTGGCAACTTGGAACAGGCGGTCGTCCTAGAATGGGTGGTCTCCCAGGAATGGGTGGTATCCCTGGAATGGGTGGTAGCCCTGGAATGGGTGGTAGCCCTAGAATGGGCAGTCTCCCTGGAATGGGTGGTCTTTCTGGAATGGGTGGTAACCCTAGAATGGGTGGTCTGCCTGGAATGGGTGGTAGCCCTGGAATGGGTGGTCTCCCAGGAATGGGAGGTCTTCCTGGAATGGGTGGAAATACTGCAATGAGTGGAATGCCAAGAATGGGAAGAGGAATGGGAACAAGGTTTGGAATTTTTTATCTGGAAATACATTTAAATCAGTTTCAGAAAGTTTTAATATTTTTTTAACTTGTTTAATGTGTAATTATTATTCTAGGATGGACAAGACTATATTCAGCAAATCAGGGAAGAAAGGGGAACCGAGGTATGTTTTTTTTCTACAGAATATCCATGTGAATTCATGAGGTTTTAATTACCGGTTTAATATATCCATGAACTGAAAATAATTGGCAGTCTGCCACATCTTCATATTGGATGTTTTACTGACTATAAAAAATAAGGGTAATAAAATCTTACTGTTTGATTTGCAATATGACTTTTCCAACTTTTCCATTGTTTATTTCCCTTATTTATGTCTGGAAATTCCAAATCCCCAAAAATTTTTTTATGTCTCCCAAGTGATTTTATACACAATTTAAGTATAAGTAAAATCAATTTTTATATCCAGAAAGCCACTGACAAATAAGTTGAAGTTACAGTGATTTAAACACTTGGGCCTTATAATGACCTTGTTTGAATATACAACCAATGATTGAGTTGTAATTTGTCTGACATGATTCATATCTTTGAGGAAATTGCTTTAATGCCAAATTTGATTTATCTTTGTTTAGCTGCTTATACATAAGGGCACACAGTAAATGTGCCAGTGGTTTCTCCTCCAAGACACCTTTTTTTACCACTAGTTTCGGGGGTCCACATTTTTTCCCTGTTTTTGATTTGATTTACTTACTTGCAAAATTTATGAGTAAAAATTATACCATTTATTTTCTCCCCCTTTAAAAACACTTTATCTGGATTTCTCTCTATTGGTAGACAAAGTGAATACAAAGTGTTATGAAAACATCATTTGTAGTGCCCAGGCCCGGTTCATAGGTGCCCCTTTACCCCAAATTTACATTTTCACAATAACTCTGTCCATTTAACTTTTTATTCAGTGTTTGTAAATATAAATTTAAAGCTTTTAAATTTAGGTCCCAAGGTGAACCATTAATTCTTTTGAAAAAAATTGGCCCTCACAAATTAAAAAGATTAGGGGATTGAATCACTGTGAATGGTGTATGTTTATGTAAGATGGTCATGATTTTGAATGTCCCAGTACATATACAGTCAAATTTTGTTTCTAACCCAAGGGGACGGGGAAAAATCTCAGAGGATTCAAATATCAAAGGAAAAACTTAAAGAATATGTGGTTGGGACTTCCAAATCACTTCGACAGATCCATGGTGTTTGAATCGAATTTCAGATACGGAAGTTCAACTGTAAATCATTTATGCTATGCATGTTTTATCTGAGGTTTTTTCTTAAAATATATAATTGTTTTTCTTTTACACCCAAATGAGTGTACAGACTCTGTGGGTCAGGGTCTGAACACATTGATCATCCTTGAAATTTCCCCTCAATTATGGAAAAGTTTTGAACAAGCTGGGTTCATAGAAAGGTTTTTTGGAAGGTATGTTAAATTTGTTGTTCCTGTATATTTTTCACCTCATTACAAATATCAGAATCTTGATGAAAAATAATATCTTTTGTGAAAATATATCCTCCCTAAGGACTGGAAGATAACTCAATGGACTTTGGACTGGAAGAAAATGTAGCATTGATCACTTGTGGTGGCAGTCAGCCTAAAGGGTTAAAGACCTTAAAAAGAATATCAGTGTTTGAGGAACAAATTACCAGTGCATTATTTTAGGTCCTTACTTTAAATTAGGTCTTCATTATCTCTTTTTTTTCCTTTTTTGATAATTGGTAACAAATATATATTGGGTTTCTTTTTAAAAACTGATTATAATCAAAAGTTTTAATGAAGTGTAGAGTGATTAAAATTTAATTCTTTTGACCTAAGATTTTCTATAATCGATAGTAAAAATGGACAAGCAAACAGGTAATTTAATGGTTTTTATTTAGGATAAAAAAAAAAAGTATATTTTTTTTAACCAAATTTAATGGGGGAAAATCTCATTATAGCCCTCCTTCTGGTTATGGGGGCAACTGAAAGGGGTAAGAAATTATTTCATGAAGCTCAAATAAATTTTTTTTAAAAATCTGTAAATTGGCTCTTCAACAAAAAATTCAATTAAATAATAATTTGCAAATGGATAGTTATAAGAGATTTTTCAAGATTTCAGCAGTATAAAAATAAAGGCAAGGAATTTTATTTCACTTTACATTTATATAAATTTCCAATATATTTTGGAATTAATAAATTAGCTATTTTTTTAATGAGTAAATTATAATGTATCATCATTGTTATACCAATTATAATTAAAGCAACAATCAATTAAAGTGATGGACCTCTCTGTCTTTTCTTGGGGTTTTTTTAACATGTATATTGATAAATCCCTACTGTCAATTTTGTGTTTTAGCCTTTGAGATGTTAATTGGTAATCACTCTATCAGGCCACAAACCCGTTGCTATCAAATGGCAATTTTCAAGTGGGAACAGTTCAATGGGGACAGGAGCAGGGGATCAATCACAGGTGGGCTATTATAATGATTTGTTGTTTGTTTTAAGCTCTTCTGGTCAGAAAACCCGAAAGCTTGCAGGAAAAATGTGCTTTATTACTGTTCTTGTCTATGCTGCCCATTGTTTTAAATTTTTTTAAAAAGTCTCCCTTTTTACAGTTTTTGGGCTATATCAATATCCACAAATAGCTCATATACAATAAGATACATAATTTAGTGCACTGGTTTTTGATTTGATAACAGTGTTGAAGTTACTAAAAATAGAAATTTCTGAAAATTCCTTTAAAACGTATTTACAGTTTTGTCTTGGTAAAAAGTAGACTATGTACACTTAAGATACTTAATTTATGAATGGTTTTGATTTTGATGAACGGTGTTGCCATGGTTACTATAAATAGAACACTTAAGAAGCCTGTTCCCAATAACTTGAAGAAAAAAGAAGAGTTAAGTGCTAAAAGAGAAATGAAGATCCCCACTTCATTCTTCTATGAAAACAATTTTTTATATTTGAAAGGGGGTGGGTGGGTAATGAAGCAAAGTATAATGCTTCTGGAGGTATTAAAACATTTGAGCTGTAAATTGTCATGTGATGTTCTTCTTAATGTAAGCATTGTATTTACTGTGTTTAATAAAAAGTGTAAATAACCAGAAAAAACATGACTTTTTACATTTGTACATTTGTATGTTTTTTTTTCCTTACAGGAGCTGTCACAGATGGTTGAGTTAATGCAGTCCATTTTAAAACAAAACCATATGAAGCTTTTCTTTATCCCTGTCGGAGATGCTAGTGAGGTTTGTTACATTTTTTAGCTTTTTAATTTAGAATATAGTGCTTTTCTATTTCAAGTATGTGATATTTAATGCTAATTATATAATGTAAAGTGGATATTCTCTCAACTTTCTTTGATAACAAAACCCAAATTTTTGGACTTTAGAAGTTTAATGCAGAACATCCCAGGTGTGGGGTGGATTTTAATTTTAAAAGGGGTGACAAGAACTGTTCTTCACCATGTAAGTTTGATTTTCACTAATTTTCCATTTTTTATTATTACAATGAAATAAATAAACTAAAAAATAAATCAACTAAAATAAATAAAATTTAAATGACTGGAAAATATGATTGGATATAGGTGATTTTGAGGAGTTGGTTGAAGACATCAAAATCATTTTTTATTATGGTGCAAGTCTATTAAAATGATTTTTAACAGCAATGAAATTAATAACGTTATGTTTTCTAAAATAAATGGTGCATTTTTACATTAGTATCATCATAAGTAATGGGATTCTTTGCTATTTCACAGTATATAACAGGAAATTAAAAGGGGGAATTAGAGGGGGTGTAGTCACTCAAGAGATGTGAGGAACGTAGCCAGGGCCAACTATTCAGAACCTGAAGCCTGGGGGAAATTTAAGCCATTATCACATGACTTTATGTGCTCTTTAACAAACTTGCTCTGAAAAAAGGGAATCCCGGGCTTGCACTTGGGATGCCCTTCCCCCCTTTTTTTTTTTTTTTCAAATTTTGTTTGTCCTACATGTATCCTAAAATCAAGGAAAAAATACCTATTTTTAAAACCCCTTTTTTGTTGAGTATTTCATCAGTTTTCAGGGGGGGGGTTTGCCCCCCCCCAACCAGTGCCTATAATGCAGCCCCCAGACCCCCCCCCCCCCCCCTTTCCCTGCCTGTTATGAAAATTCCCGGTGCACTGTGAAATACATTGCTACGTATTTTTCCCATTTTTAGAACAGTTCAAGTCTGCTTAAAAGACTTAAATTCTTTGCATTCATTTTACTAACAGGATGAAATTTGGAGTCCCGAAGGAAAATCTAGATCATGATGCCAGAAGGCAGGAGAGGCATCATCAGCAGATGGGGCATGGGATGCTTGGAGGTGGGGGGGGTATCCCCAGGAATGTTAGGAGGTGGTATGCCAGGACTAGGTGGCAGTGGTTGCCAGGGCTAGGTGGAGCCAGGATGCCAGGATTGGGTGGAGCCAGGATGCCTGGATTAGGTGGTAGTGGTATGCCAGGATTGGGTGGTAGTGGTATGTCAGGATTGGGTGGTAGTGGTATGCCAGGATTGGGTGGAGCAAGGATGCCAGGATTAGGCAGTGGGTATGCCAAAGGTGGCAGTGGTATGAGGAGGGGGAGCCAGGATGCCAGGAAAGGGGCAGTGGATGCCAGGATTGGGTGGCAGTGGTATGCCAGGATTGGGTGGTAGTGGTATGTCAGGATTGGGTGGAGCCAGGATGCCAGGATTAGGTGGTAGTGGAATCCAGGATTGGGGGGTAGTGGTATGCCAGGATTGGGTGGCAGTGGTATGTCAGGATTGGGTGGTATGCAGTTACCAGGAATGGCAGGAGGAGGGGGCCTACCAAAAATACAACCTCCAGTCTCTGGCAGGGCTAGGTATTTTCCAGGAAGTGGCCCAAGGCCTAACTTACCATTCTCTTGAAGAAATTCTAATCCAACTTAACTTTGAAAAATGGTTTCCATTACACTCATTAAGTTCTATTTCAAAATACTGTTGTTTAATTATTATACTTCAATTTTAATCACTGGGCATGGTTTTTTTTTTTTTGTTTTTTTCATTTATTCACCAAACATGTTAACATACAGTCATACCATGTATCACACACATGTAGCATGGGAAAAACACGCTAATTTTTTGATGTATTAATATAAATCTCAAATTTTCAAGTTTTCATTTGTGTAATTGTTAAAATATGATAGGATATTTAAAATATTATACATTTCTTCATTTAATGTTTTATTACTGCATGATTTAATCAATGCAATTGCAGTTATATACATGTAAATATATACATGTATGTCATACATGTATTATGAATTATAATTATTGTGACCTTATCAAACTGGGAAAAGTCTCAAGGACTAGTCTTTAGAAAGCAAACCCAACAGTCCTGAAAACATTCCCCGGGACTACCCAAAAACAGTCCCAGAGACTACTCAGAAGAAAACCCAGCAGTTACACAAAACAGTCCACAATTCACTAGAAAAAAACTCAATAGTCCCAGAAAAAATTTCCAGTGACTTTCCTAGAAAAAGGAGTCAATAGTCCCAGAAAACAGTACCAGGGACTACTTTAGAAAAAAAACCCAGCAGTTCCCTTTAAAAAAAACCAAAAAGTCCAAAGGTTTGCTTTCTGGATTGCTAATTAGAATTCATTACTAGTATCAGGATTTTGTTAAACCCGATTGACCAGGAGTTATGTACTTTGGGTATTTTATTTGTTTTACTCTTGTTACTTCTTTGTAAAAGGGAGGGTCTTACCTTAATGTATTTGGTTAGTTGAAAAAAAAGATGGATTATTGTGGGGTTTTTATAAGGAAATTTAAACTAAATATCACATGAAATTATTAATTAAATGTCACATATCAGTATAAAGTGTGAAAGTAAAAACAGATCACTTCTCAACAAAAGCTGTATTTTTTGTGTTTTTTTTTTGTAATAAAAATTTTTATCAGTTGTAATGAATCTTTATATGCTTTTACTTTATAGTTGCAATGTTGAATTTTTATTTTGTGTATTTTGTATAAATAAATATTCTGAAGAACAATACTGGTATTTGTGTATATGATTCTTTTTAAAAATGTGGAGGTTGGGTTAAAAAACAACTTTGGGTTCCCCCGCTTTAGGGGTGAAAGAAAAATATTTTTTTTAAATTTCTCTGATGATGGTAGCTGCATGCAGATCTGTAGCGTTATGGTTTTATATATTTGTCTTTGACCATGAACCTAAATCCCGTAATGCAAAAAGGCAATTTAGGTAAATTTTTTTTTACTTTTGGGGGGAAAAATTTCCACTTTCCAATCAGAAATTAAATACCTTTCATCCTTAAATCTACCCAAATTTAACTAATCTGTATATTTTATCTATCTCCCAACCCATTATAGTCGTCTCTACAAGTGATTATTTCTTAGATTTCTGAAAATTCACTTCAAGCAAGTTTATTGCCTGTAGAGACAACTATAAATGGTTGGGAGGTAGATATACAATTGGTACAGAATATGTGTCTAGAATTAGGGAGTGAAAGGTTATTGACTGACAATGCTATAGAAAGTAGAGAAATGCTCCCCAAAAATGCGCAAAAAAAATTGCGCCGTAAATTGAACCTTTTTTCATTAGGGAATCTGTAGCGTTATGGTAAAGAAAAAAAAACCATAACGTAAGATCTGGCACATGCATGGGGCCAAGTGAGTCAACACGTTATTTAAAAGAACATGTTACCAATCCCCGGCATTGCAATGTCAATTTGGTTTTTACTTTTAATATCATGAAAAATATATATTAAAAAACTTGGCCCCCCCGAAACATTAAAAACTTTTTTTTGGAAAAAAAGGGCCCCCTGGGCCACTGCTACCATTAAATTTGGGCCCTTACCTTATAATTACCAATCCCCCCCCCCCCCCCATTGTAATCCTATTGTTACCCCCACAACCCAAGGGTCGGTTTAGACAATTTAAAACTCACTATATTCCAGGATATTCCAAAACCCAGCTTTTTTAGCCCAATGGTTCTTGGGAGAAAATTTTTAAAAAATTTTACTTAAATTTAATGTACAATTATACCCTATTGCGGCCCTGTCCCACTCCCGGGGTTGGTTTTTTCAATTTAGAATCTACAGCACCCCAGGATGCTTCCATATAAGTCTTTTAGTTTTAGCTTTTCTGGCCCAATGGTTTTTGAATTGAAAATTTTAAAAATTTTTTTCCTATTTATTTCAATGTAAAATTGAATTCCCCATTGTGGGCCCGCCCCACCCCCCGGGGGCATGAATTTTAAAATTTAGAACCTACACTACCTTAGGATGCTTCAAAATAAATTTCGCTTTTCTGGGCCCCCTGGTTCTTAAAAAACTTTTTAAATAGATTTTTCCTATATATTTCAATGTAAAACTTAGATTCCCCAAGTGGCCCGCCCTACCCCCGAGGGTCATGATTTTAACAATTTAGAATTTACACTAGCTTGGGAAAGCTTCCACATAAGTTTCAGCTTTTCTGGTTCAG
>NW_026919184.1:0-15077 GCF_032062105.1 Saccostrea cuccullata | reverse complement strand
CTGCCGTAACTTTTCTATTTTTTGATGAAATGTTTTGAAACTCATAATGTAAGGATATATTAGTAGTATAAACAAGATGACTCGGTCAATATGGCAAGATCTCACGCGCATGCACGTGCGCTTCGCTCTGATTGGCTGAAACTAAAGTCTCAATATCTTTCTTGTTTCTTGTCAAAATCATTTGAAATTTTGAACTTAGTCACAAATTATGAAGATCTACAGCATGATTAACATGAATTTTCATAAAAGCACGTACATGCATGTGTGTTTGCAAGAGCACGCGCGTGCAACACGTGAAATAACCGGTTTAAGTGATATAGGCATAACTTTTTACATTTGTAATGAAATGCTTTGAAATTCAAAATATAAGGATATATTTGTAGCATAGACAGTATGACATGGCCAAAATACCAAAGATCTTACGCGCATGCACATGCGCTTCGCTCTGATTGGCTGAAACTAAAGTCTCTATATCTTTCTTGTTTTTCAAAGAAATCTTATGGAATTTTGAACATAGCCATGCATAAAGATATCCTACAACATGATATATAACAATTATCATGAAAACACGTGCATGCACGTGCGCTGCAATCTGATTGGCTTAAACTTTAAATAGCTATAACTCCCTTAGTTTTCAATAAAAGAGGATGGGATTTGGAACATAGATAGATTTAATAAACCTCTACAAGAAGGTATGGCCACAATGCACATGCATACATGTGGGTGTACATGCGCTGTAATCGGATTGGCTGAAACTTTAAACAGCTATAACTCCCTTGGTTTTCAACCAAACGGGGTGGGATTTAGAACATAGATAGATGTAATGGACTTCTACAAGTAGATATGGTCACCATGTTCATGTATGCACGTGCGTGCACGTGAAATGAGTTAAATCAAAAATACACTTGAATGAGCGTATGTTTTAATACTTTTGGTTTAAATACTTTAATATTTAGTATATTAAAATTTATAAATTATGTAGACAAGATGATATGGTCATTACGCACATGCATTCACATGCGCACGCGTGCAATGCTAAAATTTAAATGAACTTGGCGTTGATAATTAAAGTCTCAAATGCATAAATTTTGTCCTATTTAATGAAGCTTACATGGAATATGGCACCAAAAGGGAGTCGGGGAGCGTTTGGGGAACATCTGTAACGGTCCCCGTTACAATTAGCACTAGTTTTCTTCTTCATTTTGTAATGAACACTTCTTGCTCCTGCTCCCATTGTATTCTTAGCTTCCTGAATAACTGTTCTCTTAAAATTGGAGCGTTTTAATATCAATTCTCTGTAATTATCAATTAATATCAATAATGCTTGGCCACGCTACATTTTCAATTTCTATGAAACTTTTTGTGTGTACTCAAATTGTCACATCATTAATGGTTTTATATTTTTTTATTTCAAAAAATATCTCGTTGTCATGGTAACGGCACCTATTGTTTCCCCTGTAAATTCCTCCAAAAATTTGACCAAAAAAAACGTGATTTTGTAGGTTTTACTGAATAAAAATGAGCTTAAAAGAAACAAGAGAATGGGAAAATCTACTTTTGCTTCAAAACTACCATTATTCCTCTCTAATATAACAACATATTTTTTTTAAAAACTGTAATTCTACATAATGCCTTAACAACGCTTAGCTTTGGGGATTTTGGCATTTTGCCAAATTGAGAAAATTACCATTTTATACCCTTTTTCAAAGCGATTTTTTAATACTTTGCACACTGATTTGAAATTCAGGAAACAGTGCATTGTATATATGGTACATAAGTTAGTTTCAACACATTAAAATATTTATGGGACACTTAAATATTTTTTTTTAAAAAGCTGATGAAAAATTAGCCAAAATCTGCAAAATTTCCGTATTTCAAGGAACATATGCACATTTCATTAAGTTCATCTAGAAAAGAAATGTTCCTTTCTACCTGTTTTGATGTCATTTACAGTAAAATTAGTCCATATCTAGGAGAAGTGTCATGTAAAAGTATTCACATCCCATTTCCAAGAGCATTAATACATGTAAATCTGTTCTTAGATAGGAGAACTGTGAACACCTGCACAAAATGCCCCCCCACCCCCACCCCTTTCCGTAAAATTGACAATTTTGAAGTACATGTAGACTAAGCAGGGTATGTTTCAAGTTTCCTGAAACTATCCCCTTAGATTGAAACTAATATGAAATAAAATAATTTTCCCTATCCATTCTCTATTACTATGGAAACGTTAACAGGAATGCAAGATTTGTTACCATGGAGACAGGAAAACCAGATTTTTAACCAAAATGGCTGCGTTTAACGTAACAATATTCCCAAAACTATACACTTATTTACTCTTTTATAAAACCTGTTAATGAGTTAAATGTGAATGTGAACTAAATTTTTTGGCATCTTAAATTTGCATCTTTATGATGTTGCAAAAATATAATGCATTTTGTAATGCTATGTCAAATAATTGCAAAACCTTGTGGCTTTTACTTTTTCAAGATTTAGTCAAACTTGAAAAATTCTGAAACGAAACTAAAACACGCAGGACATTTATAATACTTTACTCATTTCAACTTGTTACTTTGTATAATTATTTATTAAATTTATGGGCAACTGCAAACCACAGATACTTTGAATGAAGTCAAAAATTTACCCCCCCCCTTCTGATTTTTTTTTTTTAAAACTTATGAAACACGGCTTTAAACTTGAGAAAAATTACATTGGTTTAAAAAAAATCATATCCTCTTGGGTAAGTTATCTTGGATTTAAACATAAATATCCAACAATGGAAAACTTTAAACATAGTGTTTGGCATCTAATTAATAATTAGGTTTGCAATGGATCTTTTGTATTCTGTAAAGTCAGTTGAAACCCCCCATGAGACACTGTCCCCCACAAGTATCATTTTAAGGAAGTTTTTCCTTTCATTTTACTAGGTTCCTGCCAACATCTCACACCAACTATATCAATCTCCTTTTCTTTTTTTTTCCACATATAAATGTAAATTCTGAAAACAAGAGAACTTTTCGTTTTTTATATTTTTTATATATGCAACATTTAGAGTACATGTATTCTCAACTACGGTACATACCATTAGATTTACGTGACAAATTCTGCTGTTTCTGCTGCTCTGAAAATCTTGTCTCTGATTTTTCAATTTTAGAGTTTTTGTTGGTCAGGCATGTACCAGTAATGACCTACATTGACGTACGCAAGTAACACTGATAATTAGTTAATGAGAATTATGCTGAGTTGAGTTTTTTGGCAAGGTACAGGATAAAGCTTGATAAGTTCTAACATATTGTTATACAGCATAAGATTTGAGGATGCCATCACATAATATGATAAACATGTTCCTACTATATTTGAACTTTGACATCTCAAACACTGATATCTTGAAGACAGTAGGTACAAGTACCCCTGGTATGTTGAAGTAGGTTGGAATTCAGCTTTCACTTGCCTGGTTTCAAACCTAAAATATGGCATCCCTTCTCAACCTGCAATGGTAAATAATTCCTGCACTTTCCAATATACACTGATTTCAAGCTAATTAAATGTGTATGTAATCCTTTAGAAAGTTGTTTTCTTTATTCTAGTATAATAATTCTTCTGTTACTGGACAGGTATTAAATTTTGTTTAAAAAAAAAAGAAATAAGCAAGGTTTAAATTTAGATAGAAAACTGAAATATTTTTTTAACAATTTAAGGACAGATGATACAAACAAAATTTTGTCAAAGAATTTGAAAATAACAACTGGGGTCATGTTTAAATCAGTAAAATTAATAACTTTCTTAAAGTACGTTTTAATTTTTAATTCATATTTGCATAAAAATGGAATTTGAAGTGAAAACTGTTTGTATAGATTAATAAGGATAGTTTCAAGAGGGAGCGCAGACTTTTGAACATCACAGAAGGTTTACAATTTCTTAATATTCTAGAAATCTATTAATAGCATCATTGGCAATTAAATTACGCCACAAACATATACCAATCCAGGCATCCATTTTTTGTTTGTATCATCTGTCCTTAATTTACTTTCATATTTTAAGAATGGTTACCTTGAAAAGAACAAAATCTAGGCTGTTCACTTTCTTGCAGAATGCACTTGAACTTCAGTCATGGCCTATTTGGTCCTATTTTGGTTTACTGGTCTTACTTTTTCTTTATTCATTTTATGAATAGGTCCAGCACAATACCCCGATAAAGGTATATAGCTTGATAAAGCTATATAGCTTTATCAAAGTATTTTAAAATACCTTGATGAAGGTATTTTATGTAATGAAAATTCAAAAAAATTCTTTAACAAGAGGCCCATGGGCCACATCGCTCACCTGAGAAGCTTTGACCATTCTGTTCTTTACCAGATTCCCCCTTGTTATACATAATGCATCCCCACCCTACCCCACTGATCATAATTTAGACATTTTGAAATCTACACTACCCCATGATCCTTCCATGGGCACATATGTTTCAGCTTTTTTGGCCCAGTGGTTCCTGAGAAGAAGATTTTCAAAGATTTTTCCTATATATTTCTATGTAAAACTTTGATTCCCTATAATGGCCCCGCCCTTCCCCCAGGGGTCATGATTCCTACAACTTAGAATTTACACTACCCCAGAATGCTTCCACATAAGCTTCACTTTTTCTGGCCCAGTGGTTCTTGAGAAGAAGATTTTCAAAGATTTTTCCTATATATTTCTATATAAAAATTTGATTCCCCATTGCGGCCCCGCCCTTCCCCCGGGGGTCATTATTTGAACAATTTAGAATCTACATTATACCAGGATGCTTCCACATAAGTTTCAGCTTTTCTGGCCCAGTGGTTCTTGAGAAGAAGATTTTCAAAGATTTTTCCTATATATTTTTATATAAAACTTATATTCCCCATTGTGGCCCCGCCCTTCCCCCGGGGGTCATTATTTGAACAATTTAGAATCTACACTATACCAGGATGCTTCCACATATGTTTCAGCTTTTCTGACCCAGTGGTTCTTGAGAAGAAGATTTTCAAAGATTTTTCCTATATATTCTATATAAAACTTTGATTCCCCATTGTGGCCCCGCCCTTCCCCCGGGGGTCATGATTTGAACAATTTAGAATCTACACTACCCCAGGATGCTTCCACATAAGTTTCAGCTTTACTGGCCCAGTGGTTCTTGAGAAGAAGATTTTTTAATGACCCAACCCTATTTTTGTCTTCTCTTGATTATTTCCCCTAGCGAGGGGATATGTCCCTTCATTTTAACAATATAAATTTCCCTTCACCCAAGGATGCTTTGTACCAAGTTTGGTCAAAATTGGTCCAGTGGTTCTTGAGAAGAAGTTGAAAATGTGAAAAGTTTACAGACGGACAGACAGACAGACGGACAGACAGACAGACGGACGGACGACGGACAAAATGTGATCAGAAAAGCTCACTTGAGCCTTCGGCTCAGGTGAGCTAAAAAATAAATACTGAAAGTCGAGTTCTGAGTTTTTGACAGTGTGTCTATTCGTGCATGAAAAACACTCTGGTATCAAAAAGAAAGCATGAAATAACGTCTCCTCTTACGACACGTTTTTATACTGATTTGCTTTACATGCATGGGTGAATTTACTGACAACAACTCAGAACTCGACTTTCAGTAATTAATTTTTAAAGGTTTTTTTGAATTTTCATTACATAAAATACCTTGATCAAGGTATTTTAAATACCTTGATAAAGCTATATAGCTTTATCAAGCTATATACCTTTATCGGGGTATTGTGCTGGACCTGATGAACATCACATGACCATATTTTGCTGATATAAACATGTAGAATACTATTTAAAAAAACTTAGCTACTTTATGCTTGTGCTCACACATTATAAACGTTTGAAGCACTTTTTTTTATAGAAACAAACTTGCTCTAGTTAAATATTTTAACAACACAGTTCTGTAAAATATGTGCCTAATGCCAATAAAGTTAAGAATTGAAATAATAGGATAAACAATGAATGAAAACTGACAGAAGTGGAAATTTATATTATAAAGATAAATAATGTTCACATAAAAGTCTCTCTCAGCACATCATAAAAAGTAAACCTACTGAATGGCACAGATTTTATACAATCTCTATATAGACATTTATATTTCGGATGGGGGGGGGGGTTCAGCTATATCAGCAAGTGATGTTTATATGCTTCAAATTCATTTTTATTAATAAAGATAATTAATTCATTGGTCAGAAAGTCAAACTGTCAAAAGGTATAGTTCGCTTGATTTGATGAGGACCACTGACCACTACCGGTAAAACAACTGTGTATTGTACGGCAAATAACATTAAGAAAATATGCATTTGTTAATCTTGATATTTTTGTAATGCTCAGTATATACATGAATTTACCTTCTGTCTTCATTGTTTAAGATCTCTAGCCTTCTTTTCTTCTTCCAGACTGTAAAACTTTGATGAGATCTTTCGCCAGAAAATGTTCATTGCTGTTTACTAAATACACATTGTACCTCCAAACGTTAGAGAGTAGTTCAAGGGAAGTAATTAGGAAGCAAAAAATGCTTCAAAATGTAGAAAAAAATAATCCTTACCTTTGAATTCCTTTTACATCTTTGAGTCTCCCACCAATATTTTACATATTTTGATATAATCAAATATCAGCCTTTCATAATTAATTATTACTAAATTTGTAATCAGTGTGCCTTTTTTGTTTTAAGCCTCCAAAAACTCCACTTAACCAATCACATATCTGATATGTTATAATATGTAAAATGGCCATTTACTATTGAGAGATTAAATTAAAACTACAGATATAATTACTTTAATCTGTAGTATTAAATTTAAATAATTAAAACATATTAAGTTATCCCTTTTCATTTCTGGACACAGTTTTTCTTGATAAGTACACGTTTTTCAAAATTATTGAAATTGAGAATTTTGCACCCCGTTTCTATGGCAACCAAGGGTCTATTTCATAAACCCACTTTAGATTTTACAATTAATGACATAGCTGTTTAAAATTATTATAAAAAAAATCAAAATGTTTTTCTATGCGTGGCCAACCAATTTTGATAATTACAGAGAATTGATATTAAAACTTGCTTCCCCTCATGAAGACGAATATCTTCGTTCTCTTTTTTCTCTAGTTTCAATTTGTTTCTTATCCTCCAAAAGTGGAGAATTCCTCTCCTCTGCTCCAATGTCCTTTCCATTACAGGAACATTAAATCTACTTTGCAGCAATCGTACAAATAACTTATACCTCTCTTCCGAAAGTGGACGAAGTCCTCTTGACTTCGGAGGAACCATCTGAAACAGGATTTTATCTGATTAAAAATGATACTTTATTCTAACCCAATAATAATGGACATGCAACAATATACCCGTTTACTAGTAGACGGTTTGGGAAAAAATCTACCTGAGCATGCATACCCTAATTTATTTAATCGAAAAAAAAAAAAATTCCTGTACTGTAAGAAATCCATGCATTCAAGAACTTTATTCGGTATTGATGTCTTTTACATGCTTGAAATTTTCACATACATGAAACATATGATATTTAGGGGAAGCATTCTTTTAAATACCTTTATGATTGAAATGCATTTGTATTCTAAAGATTTTCTTGAAATTTGTCTAAATATGACTTAGCTCTAAGTAATGATGATATGAAATCTGAATTTTAAGTTTACTTGTATATTTTAAATATTTTTTTCTGAAGAGAAATGTGACAATTCAGGTTTTGTTAGAGACACATTTTTATCTCCTTCTTTTCAAAGTGTTTATAGCTTTAGGTTCTTTTAACACTTACCTCTGCTGAACAATAGAAAGCGACTTCTTCTCTTAAAGCGCACTGCGATACTGAGACTTATATATTCAAGCTGTTTACCAATAACTAATGATGAGTAGTGACCTTCACTGATTGATTCCTTTACTCAATGTCTTTGCAAAACTACGAAAGCCGGATAGGCTCATTTCTGAGAAGATAAAAAAAAATTTAACTCGTTATAACGAGTTAATTATCTCGTTATAACGAGTTAGTATCTCGTTATAACGAGTTAATTATCTCGTTATAACGAGTTAGTTTTCTCGTTATAACGAGTAAGTATCACGTTATAACGACTTAATTATCTCGTTATAACGAGTTAGTTTTCTCGTTATAACGAGTTAGTATCTCGTTATAACGAGTTAGTTATCTCGCTATAACGAATTAATTATCTCGTTATAACGAGTTAATATCTCGTTATAACGAGATAATTGACTCGTTATAACGACTTAGTTATCTCGTTATAACGACTTAGTTATCTCGTTATAACGAGTTAATTATTATACAAATATGGACTCAATGTAGGTCAATATGCATTTATAATGACCCAGGATGACAGATATTGACCGAAGATACATGTAGTATATCGACCGAGGGCGCTAGCCCGAGGTCGATATACTTCATGTATCTGAGGTCAATATCTGTTTTCCTGGGTCATTATAAATGCATATTGACCGTGCATTGAGTCCATATTTATTATATTATATAAATAATAATTTCCAATTTTTTTTAGTACAATGTATATCTTCCTTATGTTTATAGAGATAGTATTAACCATAAATAAGTTGAATGTAAATGTTTCAGAATTCATTGAATATCACTCAGAGGAAATTGTTTCGGTAATAAATTTTAACCCATATCATAATAAAAACGCAATATATCTATCTCCGAATAACACAGAATACCCCCTCCCCCAGATTGAGAATCGCACTCGTTTACACTTGCAGAGGAAATGCACTCACAAAATATAAATACCCATTTCTTCGAAGATAAGATACAATCTTACATGGCATGCTTGTATTTATTTTCTTTAGTCTCCGTAATCGCGTAAACAGCGTCAAAACTCTGTTCGCCGAGTGAGTGGAAAAGTCGAACTCAACCATGAAAGGGTATGTGCTAAGTATTCCCGAAAAATGTTGATAGATATGCTTGTAATTGTTTTGTATTATCAGCCTCAGAGTTCTTCACTATGTCTTTGAAATTTTTCTTACCTACAACTTGCGAACTTCCATGTTTGTCTAAAGCGAAAGTGAAAACGAGGCAGCTCGTGCGAGTCATTATTCGCTTTCAGCGGTCGTTATTAAAAAATAAGTCCTTAGTATTGACCAATCAGATTATCGGATTTCATAAAGTTATATAATATAACGAGTTAAACACTGGTCTAAAGTTGATATATCTTAATGATAGGAAGTATAGCATATAATACCGAGTCGATCAAGGTTGTTTAAAGTGTGTATGATAAAGATTTTGTTGAAAACAGCAAACTAGGTTTTTTTGTTTTTCGAGGGGTTGTTCCTTTGATTGTAGTTCGTTTATGTATAAACGATGCAGTTGATTTGTATTGTTTACTTAAAAGACCGAAGACAAATACATGTATACCGAAACTTATGACTGTCTCGTGATGTTGTGTTGGCAGTACCCCTAGAATTTTTAATCCCATGATCTAACTGCTGATGTCTCCATATCCCCCTTCTTCAAAACATTTTTGTGTATATAATATATGTTGCATTAATGCCAGGTTCTTAGACATTGATTATGAAAGCTCATAAGTCATCCAAAACATATTTAAAAAGTAGTGTCTTTTATCGGAGAAAGTTGTCATACATAAATTGCCAAACTTTGAAGCAAGTACATTTGGCAATATATTTTTTTAATAGTATGTCCTTTGACACGTTCACGAATAAATATGTAAATGTTTTCAAATAAAGATTGCTATACTTATCAAAATGTGATTATTGACAGCCAGATAGTTCAGAATTAATATTATTCAAACCATATCGCAAATTAAATTTGCAACTTAATATATCAATTTTAAAGTTACGTACGACTGATAATTATCAACTAAACTTCAATGGCATTAAAACTACATCCATTTTTAATTCCCATATTGCTTTTAAATTTGGAAATAAAGGGGAAACTTATCATTTCGTTATAACGGGATAATTATCTCGTTGTAACGAGATAACTAACTCGTTATAACGAGTTAATTAACTCGTTATATAACGAGATAACTAAGTCGTTATAACGAGATAACTAACTCGTTATAACGAGATAATTAACTCGTTATAACGAGATAACTAAGTCGTTATAACGAGATAATTAACTCGTTATAACGAGATAATTAACTCGTTATAACGAGATAACTAACTCATTATAACGAGATAATTAACTCGTTATAACGAGATAACTAAGTCGTTATAAGGAGATAATTAACTCGTTATAACGAGATAATTAACTCGTTATAACGAGATAACTAAGTCGTTATAACGAGATAACTAAGTCGTTTTAACGAGATAATTAACTCGTTATAACGAGATAATTAACTCGTTATAACGAGATAACTAACTCGTTATAACAAGTTAATTAACGCGTTATAACGAGATAACTAAGTCGTTATAACGAGATAATTAACTCGTTATAACGAGATAATTAAGTCGTTTTAACGAATTAACTAACTCGTTATAACGAGATACTAACTCGTTATAACGAGAAAACTAACTCGTTATAACGAGATACTAAATCGTTATAACGAGATAAAACTAAGTCGTTATAACGAGATAATTTACTCGTTATAACGAGATAATTAACTCGTTATAACGAGATACTAACTCGTTATAACGAGATACTAACTCGTTATAACGAGATAACTAACTCGTTATAACGAGATTACTAACGTTAACTCGTTATAACGAATTAAATATTTTTTTCTTTTCAAAAATGAGCCTATCCGGCTTTCGTACAAAACAGATTGTCAAACATAATAAAACGGGTGATATTTTAACAAATTGTTTAATTGACTATAATTTTGTTTTCTTTTTATAGTTAAACTATGTATTGTAGTTAAATTTTGTTTTATTATTTGTAGAATATAGTAGATCCTTTACTTACGGATAGTATAATTAGGCTAATTGCAATGATTTCGACATGGTCTTATTTATCGGGTCCGAAATATAGTATGACTGTCTTCACTGGAGATAAAAATTTCTGATTCTTAACTTTAGACTATTTGTTCATGTTTTTTCATCAGAACGAGTAAAAATATGGAGCTTAATACTTTTTTATATGAAAACAGAATATGATTGCTAAGTAAAAATAATAACTTCATGTAATTTTTTGATGAGAGTAAAATTGAATAAAACAAATAAGATACAAGAATAAACAATTTGCTCCAGTGCTGGTACATGTCGAATTTTTGGAGGGAACACATGTAAATTTTATTTCGAGGATTTTTTTCTTTTTAATATTTTACACCTCTTTGACTAACGATCTCAGTATCGCTCCCATATGAAATAGGCTTTTGATATTATGGTAAATAATATATTACTGAAGACGAGGATATGAACTTGTTAAGCGCTGAAAATTACTTGGAAAAATAACCAGTTTTGGCTATGTGCGAAATAATCAACACATATTCCATTTTAAAATGTACTGAAATTGTTAATATATTTAGTCACTTGTGTGGCTTTCTTCATTAATTGATTGTCTATTGAATTTCGCCGAGGCAATCAGATTCAGCGGACACTTGTCTATAACATTTACATACATGTTTGAATTATAAGTAGTTTAGTTTAATAAAAAAAAATGTACGTGTATTAATTGAAATTTCTGCAAAAAAAAGAAAACAAAGCAACTTTAGTTACTAGTATCATATTTTAAACTCAATAAATAAGTTCATTGTATCTTAAAACGAAATGTATAGGCCTTATTTTTTTTAATAACTTGGATATTTCTTTACAGGTTGTGCTGCAATGTGTTTTTGGTATTGAAATCGTTGTAAGCAACTGTTACAATCAAAGTACTGAAAGCACTCATGGGAGTTGAACATGGTGTAAATAAAATCTTTGATCGGGAGGTTAAGTGAGTGAACAATATTACATGTATTAATTATTATTATGTCTGTTTCAGAGACATTGAATAGCAAAAAAATGCATGGGCCATAATGCTTGCCTGCCTACATTAGTCCTTTTTTATACCCCCTGCTTGAAAAGCGGGAGGGAATTTATTAATCGTGATTTCTGTCCATCTATTTGTTACACTATAGGTATACCCATCTCTTATCCGCAACTCCTCTAACACCACTGAACACAATTTTCATAGAACCTTTATTACATATTGCCGTTGTGCTTCTATTACTTTTTCATCCTACACATATTTTGGGTTTCCCATTGCAAAACATGCACACTGCCATTATATTCATATTAGACGCGTTGATCATTTATATCACTGCTCACAGTCTTCAAATTTGTAATATTTTTCCTTTGCACCTTTACCCATGCGTTATGAAAATTTCAGTTTTGCAGGAATAATATCAATGTTGATAAAATGTGGATTTTAACACAGCAACCTTTTAAGACCTAACAGGTTGGTTGTATAAAACTTCTCTGTGAATAAAAATGTATTTCAATTACACGAACATTATACATGGAGTACCTCAGAACTTAATCTTTTTTAATATTGTGAAGAAAAAGGCAATACCAAGTTAAAAGCAAATATTTATTGACAAAACATAAAAACATTGGTATATGCGAGAGTTTGTGTGGGTACAAATTAGCTGGTATGTAAATAAGGTTTTTCTTTTATTAAAAATATATACTTCATTTTGTTGTTTTTAATCGCGATTTTACGAAAACATCGGTGTCCGTTTTTGGTTTTAATATTTATAACAGAGTACTAGTTTTACCGCTTTTGGCAGGCGATACTGCTGATTAAGTAATAAATACGCATGTTTCCTAAAGTTTTTATGTACTAACGAATTCAATTAAACCAAGAAAATGTTCATGAAAAATTTGAATATGACTAAATTTAACGTTTGCCGTCAGTATGTAGAGTTGTCGTTCGTATCTCTTTCATTGTATGACGCTACACTAAAAATGAGTTCCATTACGAAAAACTTTCATGGTTCTTTATAATTTAGTTTTACATATGTACTTTGAACGAATTCTAATATTCAAAATAAGATTACTTTATCATTTCATTTACTTACATTATTGAAATTAGATTAATTCAGGAGAAAATGACGTGAACTATTTGTCGCGGATGTTTATGCATGTTTTCTGTTGAATATCATCGGAGTAAATCAGCCGACACAGTAGCCTCGCTTTCGTCTCTATGTATTCAACACAAATTGCTGCGCATGTTAAATACGTGATGACCATGGGAGATTGAACATAGTTCAACTCCCAAAAATTATTTCAATATACAGTGGAGCCTCATTTATCCGGAAGCTTAGGTTTTCAGTCAATTTGTCCGGATATGTGAAGCGTCCGCATATCTGAATTACCCTTTAAACAAGACAAAATAACTAAAGTGTCCGGATATCTGAAGGTCCACTGTATATTGGAATAATTGTTCAAAGCACTATTGAAATCATTGTTCAAAGCACTCTTGAAATCAATGATTAATCCATATTGATTTTTATATTTAAAAGTGAACATTATTTGAATAGTTGTTGAAACCTATGGTTCTTATATTGAAATGCATTTTCACCAACTATTGAAATACTTATTTCAAAAGTGGTCGTATTTCAATAGTGGTTACTAGCTGTGTTTATTATTGAAATGCACTCTCAACCACTTTTGATTTATTTATTTATTGTATACTGTTTAACGTCCCTCTCCAGAATATTTCACTGATATGGAGACGTCACCATTGCCGGTGAAGGGCTGCAAATTTGGGCCTATGCTCGGCACTCAGGGCCATTGAGCAGGGAGGGATCTTTATCGTGCCACACCTGCTGTGACACGGGGCCTCGGTTTATACGGTCTCATCCGAAGGACCGCCCCATTTAGTCGCCTTTTACGACAAGCAAGGGGGTACTGAGGACCTATTCTAACCCGGATCCCCACGGGAACAACCACTTTTGATAAAATTATTTGATAAAATTATTTCAATAGTGGTCGTATTTCAATAGTGGTAATGAATTATGTTTGTTATTGAAATGTACTCTCAACCACTATTGATATAATTATTTCAATAGTGGTCGTATTTCAATAGTAGTAATGAATTATGTTTGTTATTGAAATGTACTCTCAACCACTATTGATATAATTATTTCAATAATGGTCGTATTTCAATAGTGGTAATGAATTATATTTGCTTTTGATATCCACTCTCAACCACTATTGATATAATTATTTCAATAGTGATTGTGTTTCAATAGTGGTTATGAACTATGTTTGCTATTGATATGCACTCTCAACTACTATTGATATAATTATTTCAATAGTGGTTGTATTTCAATAGTGGTTATGAATTATGTTTGCTATTGATATCCACTCTCAACCACTATTGATATAATTATTTCAATAGTGGTTATGAACTATGTTTGCTATTGATATGCACTCTCAACCACAATTGATATAATTATTTCAATAGTGGTCGTTATTTCTATAGTGGTTGCAACAGACATATGTAAAAAAAATATTTTTTTTATTTGTCAGTTACTTTGTTTTTATTGGAGTTTAGTATGTAATTGTGTATAAAAACACGAAAAATCATTCTCTTTCAAAAGATCTTCTGCTCTTTCAAATTATATTTTATAGTCATCACATTATAACTTTTTTAAAATTCAAAATGAGTTTATTCTATAAAACAGAGTGGTCTGTTTATTCTCTAGAAAATCATCTACCTTTAGATCAGCAAACCGAGATTAAAAAATGCAAATAAAGGCTAGTTAATAGCCATTTAAGGTGTCTCAGTAGTTGAAAACATGTTATCGTCAACAATCTTGATGTAGCCGGATAATTTGGTTTTTGATGGGTGTACACATGTACTTAAACTCAGGTTTAAAAGTTTTTCTTTAGCTTTATAAGATGTAAAAATAATTGGAAAAAATCCATTATAATCTGCCAATCCTTGAAAAAAGCAAACACAATGTATTTTAAGTAATTTTTGAAAAAGTTCTAGATAGCCATTAAAGTTTGTTTAATAAATATGTATATAAATAGGATTGATATTATATATTTACATGTATAACAGAATTACATGTACCTACATGTATGTATTCAATCATTTTTCTTGTTTTCCACAAGATATTCTTTATAAGCTCCAGTCGGTTTCAGACGTAAATAT